>NC_056741.1:788830711-788935711 GCF_019279795.1 Protopterus annectens | reverse complement strand
TTGGGGGCCCCCAAAATGTTAGCACCTGTTACGCGAATTCAAGTCTCAATCCTCAGAATATTTAACAAATTGTCTAGGTAAGCTGTGGCATAGTTGGTATGGGGTTTCAAGATTCTATTCATTAATGTTTCAAAGGTTGCTGAGGAACCATGTAATCCATAAAGAAGACTAGTCCCAAAATGCAAAGCCATGGAAAGAATTATCATAGAAATAATTAATAATGGCAGCATTGGATACAATCCAGTTTGGTTTTGTCAAGGGAAGATCAAGCCTACTCAGTCTGGTAGACTTTTTCAAGAAGGCATCCAAGGCAACAGATGAGGTCAAAATGGTGTGCATTGCCTACCCTTACCTGCCCAAAGCAATTGATACAATAAAATACTCTGATGTTGCAAACAAACTTATGGAATTAGGCATAAACTCCTAGGTTAACAAGCCAGATTGCCAACTGGCTCTCAAACAGTACCCAGGAAGTTAGGATATGGGAATCCACCTCCACAAAGATGCTGGTTTCCAGCGGAGTGTCTCACAGCTCAGCACTGGGTCCTCTCCTCTTTTTCTGGTATATACTTCTCGGAAGTTAAGGTCAACATCACAGGTCTCTTGGTTGAGCAGGTATGCAGAAGACTGGAAAATGGTAGCAGTCATAGACCTCCCCCAACACAAATTATGGCATCTTCGTCCAAGGAAGTCATTGTTCCACTGTACTCAGCCCCCATCAGACCAACAGAGTACAGCACCCCCTTCAGTATGTACCTGACCAGGAACATGCAACAACTAGAATGTTCACAGAGGTTTCTCATGAAAAGAATGCATGACTTTAACAGCATGTCCTATACAGATCGCCTCAAAGCCCTACACCCATACTCTTGTTTCCTACAGATTGCTGATGTGTGATCTATGTCTGACATACAACTCTCAGCTGTACAGATTTCTGCAGTATCTCCAGACTTTTGCCTTATATTTTTGGTCTGCTCCTCATAAAAGTTGTGGTTTTCTGGCAAATCACGGAGGATTGAAGTCACTAAATAATGACATACATTCTAGTTTCAGACTTCATACCCTTCAGAAAAGGCACACTAACACACACCCTGTTATTGTAGCAGCTTTCTAAATTTATAACAGCAATACTTAAAATTTGTCCCCATTTTTAGGTTTTTGTCCCCCCCCCCCCCCAATTATTTTATGCTTTGCTCAGATTTCTTGTGCTAAGATGCTGACAGCCATACACAAGGCACCTCAATAACTAGCTCTGATGGACCCCTTGCATATCCACATAAGCAGTATCAGAAATTCCCGATTTACAGACTCAAACCTTGCTTGCGACATACATAGGACATGTTGGCAAGACAGCTACGAGTTTCAGAGAATATTCCTTCTCTGAAACAGGCTTCCCATCCATGTGAAGCACAGTTCTTCCCTGATCCTACTAAAGTGTAACCTAGACCACTGGATGGGAAATCAGACATTCCTCCCTGGTCTGTCACCTGTCTCAAAAATAGACAGAGGCAACCTGTAAATGTTTGACCACTCAAGCCCTAGCTTACACATACACCTAAAAATGACTTCTAGGGCACCAAACTTGTTGGATATATCTGGGATCGCATGGCTATGCTTAAAAAGGCCCTTTTGGTTCATAGGTATATACTGGGTGCAGAAAATTACACTGGAATAATCTCTCAGGCGTTAAGCCTGCCTTTTCTAATGTTGTGACACAGAATTTGACAGTAACATTTCTTCAGGTTTAATGTAGTTAAAATCTTGCCTTACCCAATTCTTCTATTAACTCATTAACCCTATGCATACAGAAACTGCTAAATTTTGGAATGCCATTCAGCTTCCCAAAATCATTAAATAACCTGATGGCCTCATCATGTTTTGCAGCTAACTCTATGGGGCTGTTCCACACACTTTCTGATTTCTCAATTACTCCAAGCCAAAAAAAAAGTTATGTACTCATCATAATGTTCCATATGAGTTGTTCATCTCACCTTCATTCTTACTGATGGGTGACTTGGCCAAATGCAAAAGCTTGAGGTCTTCAACCAGCTCGAGGCCAACTCCCTATCCCATGATGCACCTTGTGCTTCCCTTAGATCTTGTTTGCTGGCAATAGACTACATACGACTACTAATATGCTAAGATTAGAAACTGGATAAGAAACAGTAAAACCATGACATAATTGAATTATCAGTCCTCAAGAAGCCTGGATGGGGGTTGAAGGGTGGGACGTAAGAATGAAGGAGAGATGAACAACTCACATGGAATGTTATGGTGAGTACATAACTTTATGTGAAGTTGTTCTATCTTGTTGTTCATTCTTACTGATGGGTAGCATCCCAAGCACCATCTTTCTTGGGTGGCTCGCGGGAGAATGTTCTTCAGTACAGTGGAACCAAAGGAAGCCCCGTCTCTGGAGACCTTGTCTACTTTGTAATGAGTGATGAAGGTATGAGGCCTTGACCAAGTAGCTGCTGCACAAATAGTATCTAATGGTAATTTAGCAGTTAAGGCTGATGAAGTAGATACAGCTCTAGTAGAATGGGCCTTTATCTTCTGTTCTAACGGTGTATTCACTGAACTGTAAGTGAAGGAAATACAATCTGATAACCATTTTGATAAAGTATTTTTCAGCACTGGAGCACCTTTTTTAGACTCTGAAAAGGAGACAGAAAGCTGTTCTGTTTTCCTGAAATGTTTGGTCCTGTCCAAATAGAATTGAAGTTGTCTGTGAACATCAAGCTTGTGCAGCATATGTTCCATCTTATTAGTGTATTTAGGGAAAGCTTGTGCAGCATATGTTCCATCTTATTAGTGTATTTAGGGAAAAATACAGGCAATTCAATAGATTAGTTGAGATTTGTCTCTGAGCAAACTTTAGGTAAAAATGATGGATTCATTCTGAGTAAGACTCTGTCATTATGAAAAATCAAATAAGGGGGTTTTAATGGACAAGCCCTGTAACTCTGAGACCCTCCGAGCAGAAGTAATAGCTATTAAAAATATGGTTTTCCATGATAGATATTTCAAGTCACACGATGAGGCTGGTTCAAAAGGGGGTAGGATTATTTGGGAAAGAACAAAATTTAGATTTCATGGCATAGCTGGAGCTTTGATAGGTGGTCTCAAATGAATAGTACCCTTGAAAAAGGCTTTAGAGAGTCTATGTGACATGATATTAGACCCCTGGCCACCAAGATGAAAGTTAGAAATTGCTGCCAGTTGAACTTCAATGGTTGCTGCCACTGCCCCTTCATTGAAAAGTTTAGTCAAAACTCCAGAATGGATGAAACTGAAGCCAGGTACAGGTCAATATTGTTCTGAAACACCCATATAGAAAACCTTTTCCATTTACTAAGATACAACTTCCTGGTAGATGATTTATGAGAGGATGTTAAAATATGCTGAGCCGCAGCTGAGAGGTTGTGAATCCTGGCTATGTTTGGAAATGGAGCAGCCAAGCTGTCAGTTTGAGGGACTGAAGAGAAGGATGGAGAGCCCCTGATGAAGGAGTCAGAAGATCTGGCACTGGGTCCAGAATCCAAGGTTCTTCCAACAGATAAGGATGGAGGAAGGGGAACCAAATTTGACAAGGCTAGTAAGGAGCTATTAAAATGATGGTCCTTCCCAGAGCCTTGGCTTTCTGTAAAACTTTGGGTATTAGAGGGAAAGGAGGGAAGGCATAAAGGAGGCCCAGGGGCCAACTGTGTACAAGTGCATCCCTTGCAGCATCCCCCGGAGGGGAGATTAGGGCAAAGTAGCTGCTGCATTTAGTGTTTGTTAGAGTTACAAAGAGATCGCAGCAAGGCTGGCCCCATCTGCGGAATATCATTTCCGCTACTTCTTCCTTTAGGGATCACTCGTGAGGCAACAGAATTGCCCTGCTCAGTTTGTCTAATATCACACTGGATCTCCCCAGGATGTGCATTGCTATCAGAAAGCGATGGGTGGAAGTTGCCCACTGCCATACTCTCAGGGCCTCTCGACACAGGGGATATGATCCGGTTCCTCCTTGTTTGTTTACGTACCAGACCACTGACATATTGTCTTGTCTGAAATGCAATAGTTCCCAGAGGGAGAGACTCTTGAAAGGACTGCAACACTAAAAGTACCACTCTCGACTCCAGGACACCGATATGCAGATGAGCCTCGTCTTGCCTCCACGTAACTTGGGCTGTTCCTCCCTGATAATGCCCCCCCCCCATCCTATCAGGGAGGAGTCTGTGGTCACTGTGGCTATAGGAGTGGGTAGAACAAAGGGGCGACCTAAAGTTACTTGGTGAGATGTCAGCCACCACTGAAGGTCCTTCTTGCATGAATTCATTAAGATTTTGTGCGATACTGGAAGTTCTTGAAAAGACCATTGGGTGAACTACAGTGCACGCATATGCATCCGACCTAAAGAAATCAGAATGATCTCTTCCGCCATTGTCCCTAACGATTTGAGTACCACTGAAACTGGGGCTTTTTCTCTCGAGAGCAGATCCAGGACCTGTTTTCGCAGAACACAAACTCGTTCTGGTGGAAGGTTTAAGGTCATGGTAATAGTATTTAGCTCTGCTCCTATAAAAATGGTACGCTGCGATGGCGACAAGGCAGATTTTTCTGAATTTATGGTAATCCCCAACTGACTGCAGAGGTTCAGAGTTGTGTCCCTTGCTTGTATGAATTGATGCCTGGTGGTGGCAGTGAGGAGCCAGTCGTCTAAGTATGGAAACACCTGCAATCCCAAAAGTCTCAGGTGATCCATGACAACTGCCATGCATTTGGTGAACACTCTTGGGGACAGTAGTAAGACCAAAGGGCAGAGTGCGAAACTGATAATGACTGGCTCCCAGCCGGAAACGCAGATGATCCCTGGATGGCCTGCCCATTTTTATGTGGTAGTATGCATCCTGGAGATCTATCGAGCACATCCAATTGTCTTTCCCTAAAAAGGGAAGTATTGACTGTAGCGTGACCATCTGGAATTTTGTCTTTTTTACTGACTTATTAAATCTGCTGAGATCCAAAATGGGCCTCCAGTCCCCTGTTTTCTTTGGAACTAAAAAGATCCTTGAGTAAGTTCCGGATCCTCTCTGGTCTGCTGGGACTGGTTGGATGACTCTTTTTCCAGCAAACTTTGAATCTCTGTGGTTGCTTGTTCCCTGTGACTGGGTGGAACGTCCAGGATTTTCCTTATAAGTGGGTGGAGTGGCAAAGGGAATGGAGTATACTCTGGATATATATGATGCTTTGTACCCAGCTGTCTTTTATTTTTAGCCAGGCATCTGGGTGCAAAGAAAAGCGCCCCCCCGACTGCCTCCAGAGATGCACAGGTCGGCCTCCTCAGGAGTGTTGACAGGGCTTCCCAAACAACTGGTCTTGGTCGCCCTGATTCTGCGGACCCCCTCTGCTGCGTGGGTGGCATCTTCCATTATTACCCCCTCCTCTGCCTCTAGTGGGGGGTTCACCACGAGCGTCTTGGAAAGCTCCTTGAGTTTTATGGAACCACATCTTCCCTCCCCTCTGACCTTTGGAGTAAGGTCTGGTAGGGGTGGAAAAATAGCCTCCGACAGCAGACAGAGTCTTTCCGTCCTGCTCACTCCTGGTGAGCTTTTCCTTCACTTTGGGTCCAAAAAGGGATGAGCCATCGAAAGGGGTGTTAATAAAGGATGACTTAAAGGGCTCCGCAAAGGAACATAAGCGCATCCAGGAATGTCTCCTAAGAGCAATTCCTGTACCCGCTGCCCTACTCATTCCATCAGCTGCATACGAGACCAGACTCATGGAAGAGTTTACAAGAAAATTAAGGGTAGTGAGCTAGGAAGTTACCTTCTCCGAGACCCCCGCAGATACTGAACCCTGTAGTGTATCTCCTAGTTCTTTCAGATCTTTCTGCAACCTAGTAAAGTGTGTTAGATAGCTCAGTGATCGAAGAGCAAAAGTCACTGAACTAAACATGCGCTTACCATAACCTGTCCATGATCCTAGAATCCTTATTAGAAGGATGACAGACATAGAAGCTGCTGACAGTTCCTTTCGGTGGCTGACACCACCACCATAGCATCAATGGGCACTCCTTTGGTCAGGGAGGTCTTGTCCTGTGGAAGTTATAAATTTGTTAGGCCTCCTAGGGACAGGCTCCATGGTATCCAGGTACTGCCATGCCCTTCGAAAAATTAGCTCAGTCAGATTATCTAAGGATGGAGACACCCAAGTGGTGGAGGGCTGGGACCCAAAAGCCTTCCGGAGGACTAACTCATCATCAGTAGGGTTAAAGGACTTCCAGCCACCCCTCTGCTTAAGAATTTCCAGGATTAATGTGAAGGAGATATCCACCGAGGGGGACCGTGGGGACCCTTCTGACTCATCTAAGTCAGTGTCAGAAGTGACGGATTCCTGTGGGAAGTCCAGATGCTTTCCTCTTGCAAAGTCTCTTCCTAGGAACGTCTTTAGCGGGAGCTTCTGGAGAGGTCATGAAGAGCAGGGCTCACCCAATGGAGCTTCCTGAGGCTCAGGGTCTCTACACTTTAGAGGAATGTGTGATGTAGAGGTAGACACCAGTGCTTTGGGGAAAGGAGCTGCTGGTTCTGATTGTGTGGTTGTCAGCATGGACAACATCCACCTCATAGCAGTGAAGGCACTTCAGTCCCAATGCGAAGAGACCACCGGATATGAAGATATGGAAGATTCCCTTGGCGCCAGAACAGAGGGCTCTGACCCCTTGGTAGGAGCCAGCCGAGGTCCCGAGAGGCAAAGTTGGAATTGAAAAATCAGTCCGACTATCCTCCCCAGACCCGACTGGTGACAGTCAGTGCCTAGACCCTTCGGTCGGCACCAAAGATGTCAGGGTAGTCGGGACCTACAACCCTGAAGCAGGTGTCGGACCCAAAGACTCCACAACCATCAGCTCCGAGCACTCTGGCTCTGAAACTTCGAGATAGATCAGAGGAGGAACAGAAGAAGGTGGGAGGGATTTTGTCAGTTCCGAAGACCCAGGGATCGGCCCTGATAAAAGTTTGGTAAGCGCCGGTGTCTGCAGAAGCCTCTGCACCACACGATCCACGTCCATATCTGAAAGACTGCTTGAGGACAGAGAAGAATGAATAGATGAAGCCACCGACTGTAATATTGGGGATTTCAAGGTAAGAGACACTGGCTCCAATACCAGGAACCGGCTCATAACTGTAGCAACAGTCGGCTACGATGACAGTGGAGCCAATGTTGAAGACTTCGGGCTTGATTTGATGGTCGATGGGCTTTACCTTGGTTTCAGCGAACCCGAAGAAGTTTTTGAATGTCTGTCACAGTTGTCTTTATCCAGTGACTTCTGAAATGAAGATTTCAATAAACCTCTATCCATTAATTTTCTCTTTCATTCATGCAACACCCTGGAACTAAAAGAGTGGCATATAGAATAGTCTTCCTGTAGGTGTACCTCACCTAGACAGTATACGCAATCAGTATGTCCATCAGTGATGGACATTTTTTTGTCCACACTTGGGGCATTCTTTAAACCCAGATTTGGATTTTTCCTTCTCCTGTTGAGACATACCAAACCACTAACTCCAACAGCTACTGAAAGAAAAAGGGAAGCCTATGGAAAAACATGCAGGCTTGTCAGACAATAGGAATTACTACTACCCCTCTAACATAAATGGGCTGTTTCCCAATAAACACACAGCAAAAATGTCTAAATTAGTTTAACTAGACTAAAGCTAACACTAGCAATGAAACTACTGGTAGAAAGCCAATATAATAAGGCCTAAACAACAAAACGGCCACAGTTTTATTAAACAAACAAGTACTAGCCCTCTAAATTAAACGGGCTCTAAAAATCACACACACACACACACACACACACACACACACACACACACACACACACACACACACACACACACACACACACACTATAGAAGCTTTATAATAACTATTACTTTATAAGAAAACTACTAAAATAAAGAGTCTATGGGTTAGGGAGATAACCAAGGCCTAAAAATACGGCCACGATGATAAACTATGAAAAACTGGGGTCTATATTGAAACACTGAATGATGAAAACAGTGAACGATGTTTCGACACATTTTCAGTGAAAGCTGAAAATGTTGAAACCACAGAACAGTGATTTCTTTCCTAGGGAAAGAAATCGCTTTACCAACCCAAAAAAAAACATTAAACACTTCCAAACGCGTACATACATACCCTAACCCTAATTGTACCCCCCCCAAAAAAAAAAACAGTAAACAACTAAATACACATATGCACGTAACCCAACCATACATCTAGCGGGAAAAAAAAACAGTAAACATTTTAAAACATATGCACTTACCTCAACCCGCACCCTAACCCTAAGGTCAGTAACTCTCGCACATTTACATAAACAGTTCCAAACACATACACACTTACCTTAACCTTAATTCTAACCCCCCGAAAACAAAAGTAAACAGTTGAAAATACATACACACATGTAACTCAACCATACATCGAACGCAAAATAAAAAAACAGTAAACACTTTCATACATATGCACTTACCTTAACCTGCACCCCAACCCTAAGGTCAGTAACTGTTGCACATTCACGCTTGGGAGCTATACCAGACAAGGGACCACACTACACTGCAGAACACAGCAAAGCAACAAAGCGGTCAAGCGACTTCTTTCCCAGGCAAAGAATTCGCTAAACAGCTGTTTCGCTGTTTTGCCTGTTCGCTTTATGTGTGTCAACGAAAATGCATTCGACAAAATGCATTTTCGTCATTCTAATAGGAACCCAAAAACTGTTAATAGCACACTAAAAAAAAATGCCTGAAATACTATAGAAAAGGAAACTTATAAGATACACTTATCTACTGATGAAATCTCAAGGAAACTTTAAAACAAAATGAATAAGAACTGTTTTTTTACTGGCCAGAGCTGGTTAACGCCCAATCTAGTTGCGGCGGCAAACGAGATCTGAGGGAAGCACAAGGTGCATCATGGGATAGGGAATTGACCTCGAGCTGGTTGAAGACCTCGAGCTTTCGCTGTTGGCAGAGTCAGAGCAGAGAATCTGCTCCGAACCCATCAGTAAGACTGTACAGCAAGAAAGAACAACTTCACATCACTGTTTTTGCTTTTTCATGCACTGCCTTTCTTGGCAACTTTGGTATTTGGTAGGGCTTTAACTTAATCTCCTCTCTGCACTAGTCTCAAAATTGTGCTGAATCACATCTGTGAAAGAGAAGAAGAGAACCACTGCCAAAAACCAGAGAAGAGAATCAGTGCCAAAAAGCACACTGAAGTGCACCAAACTAATAATTGGGTAAACAAGGCACTTGGAAGGACCAGGTTCAATACCAGGAAGAAAGTAAATGCAATTTATTCCACCATAAATGCAAACACTAACTGTTATCACCTTGTCTTCAAGACAACCAAAAACTTCATCAGATGTACTTACATAGCAAAAACATCCCCTTATATATCCCCTACCCACAATTCAACAATCAATCAATCAATCAAATCTCTCCAGAAAGACCTTTCTTCAACCCTATAAACTTCACATATTTCTACAAATTTATTAAAACAATTAAATAGCAAAAAACTGATATGCAAAAAAAACATATAAAATTGAATCCTTGTAAAAAAATGTATAAAACATTCAATATATTAAAAATTTTAAAAATATCAAAAATATTAAAATAACAAACATCCTTGTTTATTCCTAAATGCTCGAAAACTCCACTAGTGTTCGAAACTTCATATTACTGCTAATACGAAACTGGAATAGTGAACATATAGTAATGGATGAGGAAAGTAAAATCCAGTTGTTAACTCATAAGACAAAACATGACAAATACATGCATAAATACATTGTATCCCGTATTATCCTAATCTAGCTGATCTTAAGTTTAAAACTGGAACCAGACAAATATTTTCGTTAAGCCCTGGCGACCTACTGGCTTCTAAAATAAGCCACCAGTATAATTCTTTATACTCAATTCTAGTCTCCCAAGGTCCACCCCCAACATCCATCAGGACTTCCTCCAGAACAAAAAATTGGAACCTGGCTAATTCACATTTTACATTATGTTTATAAAGTGCATTTTTTTCATTTCTGTTCCTAACATCAAACCCACCCAATCTGGAGAGAAGGGAACCATTTTGGCAACTACACTGGAATTCATATGAGTGCCCAGGACTGAATAAGCATGTCTCTATTGCTCCAGTTTTGAAATTGAAAGGGCTGGAAAGGTAGGGTGGTCATGATGTAAGCCCTACCCCAAAAATAAGCCCCAGTTAAGATCATCAACAACATACGATGGACATGTTGAATTATAAAATAATAACATTATTGACACCTGTTGACTGAGGTTATTGTACTCTGCTTGCCATTTTCGGACCATTTGGACACCCAACTTCTTCTCTTTGCAGAAAGTCGTAAGATTCTTTTCCTGGGAGTCTTCCACGATTCTTACTGTAACCCTAATCCTCACTCACACTTGATGTTTGAGATCCTTGGCCCATAAACACTGGCAAGTGTACTTTGATTGGTCAAAGTACAGACAACGCACTTAAAACGTGCACACTTAATAACAAACGGGTGTGGTTGCGCCTCTGTCACCATTTTTGTTGCCACTCCTGTCTCGTAAGTCTTTAATTATCCTCCCTCAGACAAGATGAGTGAAAAAAGAAAGAGCTATTCCATTGAGTACTGGAAAGGAATCGTGGAGGACTCCCAGGGAAAGAATCTGATGGCTTTCTGCAAAGAGAAGAAGTTGGATCTCCAAATGGTCCGAAAATGGTGAGCAGAGTATGATAACCTCAGTCAACAGGTAGATGAGGGAAATGCTAAGAAGTGCAAGTGTGGATCAGGTCGGCAACCATTATTTCCTGAGCTGGAAGACATCATCTGTGAATGGATTGCTAACAGGAGAGCAAAGGCTTTGGTTGTGCGCAGGGCTGATATTCAAGCATTTGCCCTTGCAATGGCACCACATATCCCCAGAAGAATTCAAAGCATCACAACACTGGCTGGGTGGCTTCCTTCAGCTATATGAACAGTCTCTAAGAAGATGGACAACACTTTTCAAGCTGAAAGATACTGAAGTTATTAAACATGCACTTGCATTCAAGTCCTTCGTTAATGGCATCGACTTTTCTAAATACCAACTCTCCAACATGATTGCTATGGATGAAACTACAGTGTTTATGGGTCAAGGATCTCAAACAACAATTGATCAGAGGGGTACCTCGTCAATTTACATTCCCTCCACTGGTTACGAAAGTGCATGTGTTACCTGTACTTTGGCAATTCATCTAGATGGAAAGAAAATCCCACCTCTAATTATTAGTAAGGGCAAGAAAGATAATATTGAATGTGTTTCAGGCATTTACATTATTGAAACCGAAAAAGCCTGGTGCACACAAGCAGTTATAAGGAAGTGGGTCGATGTAATGCTGCCACTTGTTTTGCGAGGTGGCGAAAGGGGTCGGCTAAACTGAGATTCAGCCAGCACTCACCACGCTAAAGACATGAAGAACTTCCTTGCACAGAGAAGAATAGATCAAATAATGATTCCAGCAGGCATGACTGCCTATCTCCAGACTCTTGATATTGCAATAAACAAGCCATTAAAGGACCATTTGCGCATGAAACTCAATGACTACATTGAAAATAGAATGGAGGAAAATCAGCGTGGAAACTGTGAAGCCTACCCTGGAACGGGTCGTGACTTGGGTGAAAAACTCATGGGATAAAATCACTGACTGCTGTGTTGCCAATGCACTACGAGCAGGCTACATGGACAAGCAGTGCTCATTTAAGGAGAGCTCTATTGCTGGGCATTACAGATTGGGGCCAATGGTTCTACAGGAAGTGGAGTCACAAGAAAGTGAGGCCGGAATTTGGGGGTTGGAGACTTATGACAATGTTCCAGAAGATGACATGACTGTATTTGAATAACTTTTCGGGGCAACAGAAAGGACTGCTTCTGCTTTCAGCTGCTAGCAAGCTCTTGTAAGTTTTTTGACTTTATTGTATTAAGGTAACATTTCATTATCAAGGGATAATTACAAAGTAAGGCCACTAGTTTCCAGACTGTATTTTTATGACTTTCCATCATTCAACTCTTACAGTTTGGGTAAGGAATAAAGAAAGTACCACCACTCAAAAAGTGGCAGTTATTCACCTGTTTTATTCCCCTCCTCCAATACACATGTATTGAGATTTTTCTGCATTTTCTGTTAAACATGAAATATTGCACTGTGAAAGCCAAGGTGTAGATATTCTGAAGTTGAAATGTCTGTTGCATTGTTTATGTAGAATTGTCACACAACTGTTAATGCGTTACCTACAACTGTTGCCCAATAACAGAAAAGTACCAAATAAATGTCAGTCTGTGTACATGAATAAATGTCGATTTGTGTACATGAATACATGTCGATCTTTGTACATGAATAAATGTAGATTGTTGTAAGGGGGGTAAATAAGGCATCACCTAATAATAAGTCCTAATGCATATTTTGGCAGGGGAAAAAGAATAAGACCCAATCTTATTTTCGGGGAAATATGGTATACACACACACACACACATACATATTTCTCTCTTTTATATATATATATATATATATATATATATATATATATATATATATATATATATATATATATATATATCTATACATACACACACACACACATATATATATATATATATATGCACATATATTATATATACACATATATATTACACATACATATACATACATATTACATTATTATACTGCTTTTCAGTTAATTTTAGCATAAAACTGTTCATTGTTTTATTACTTGCTTACACTGTTTTATGGTATTGTAACTAAGTTTTCAAAGATATGCATCTGGAGCATTTCTCCCAGGGCCTCCACTGAAAATTGGCTTTGTTCCAAGTCAGACTTTCCCAGTAAACAAACAAATACAGTTTTAATTATCTGCAGTACATGATTTTACTTTAAATGAATATTAAATGCTTTGTGTGTTTGCGATTTTTATCTGAAAAACTTCCATATGGTATGTGACGAAAGTGCTTATGGAATATTTGTGAATAAAACTGAATTTTTTCCGTGGACTGATCTGAGCAGACTGACTTCCTATTTTTATGTGCTCCTCAGTCTGTTTGTTTGGTGTTTTATTAGTGACTGGCTTTCAGACAGAACTGGAGAAATCTCTTGGACTGCTTTGCTATTGATTTGATAATAGGCATCCTGGAGATCTATATAGTACACCCAATCATCCTTCCTTAACAGAGGTAAAATGGACTGAACTGTGAATATCCAGAACTTTGTCTCACGAAATAACTGTGATGCAAAATGGATCAGAGTTCCCTGGTCTTTGATACTAAAGACTCGGGATTCTAACTGGTCATGGGGGACCAGTTGGCTAAGTCTTTTTCTCTAGTAGCTTTGAAATTTCTATGGCTGCTAAGTCCCAGTGACTGGGTGGAACACAGGGGGCGACTTATTTTTCTAAGGGGGGAGACAAAAGGGAATTGAAAAGCCTCTGGATATTATCTTAATATACTTGAATCTGCTGTTATTCTGTGCCAGGCTTGAGGGTTTAGGTAGAGAAAGATGCCCCAGACTGCCTCCAGAGTGCAGCGGTCTGGCAACCATTCAGGAGTGCTGACATGCTTTCTCAGACAATGGACTGTGAAAGCCTCACTTATGCAGTCTGCCTCTGCCTCTTAGACATCATCTGCTAAAACTGCCTCCCCAACTGCCACAGGAAGGTCTGTCACCTTCGGTGTCATGGAAAGCACTCTGCGATTTGCAGAATCACGTCTTCCCTGATCTCTGGTTCCTAGATACAGTCCTTTGTGGGGTGGAGATTCTTACTCCCATTGCAGAGAGTCTTTCCATCTCGCTGGCTCCTGCTGAGTGGATCCTTATCTTTTGGTCCAAACAAGGTGGGCCGATCACAAGAAGTGTTAACAAAGGATGACTTAAAGCCTGCCACAATGTCACAAAGTTGCAGCCAGGTGTGGCGACCTATTGTAATGTCAGTATATGCCACTCTGGCCATACTGTCAGCTGCATTACAGTGCAAACGCATGGACACATTAGAGGAGGACTGAAGGGTGGAAAGCTGGGAGTCCACCATTTTCTGAACATCCATAGGCAACTCCCTTACAATGGCTTGGTGATCTCTTTAGTCAAATCTCTTTGGAATCTTGTTAGGCGGGCTAGATAGTTCAGCAATCTAAGGGTGAAAGTTGCTATTGCATAGGTCTGCTTCTTAAATCTGTCCATAACCCTAGATTCTCTATTAGGAGGATGAAGAGATTTCTTCTGACAGATCTTTCCTGGTGGATGCTGCAAACACCATAGCAGCTATTGGCGGGCCCTTACTCCAGAGTTTCCGGTCCATTGGTGCAGATAAAATTCTACCAGTTTTCTTAGGGATGGGCTTCACCACATCAGGGTCCTTCCATGCCCTTTGAGCTTAAGATCAGTACATGGGTCAATGGGCAGTACCACCCAGGATGATGCTGGTCTGGAACCAAAGGCCTCCAAATATACTAACTCATCTGGTGAAGGTTCTTGGGATGACCAACCTTTTCTCTGCTTCATTAATTTGAGAATATCATCGAATGTGACAAATTCAGAGAGGGAGCAAGGGGAACCCTCCCCTTCCTCTAAGTCAGTACCTTTGGTGAAAGACACTGGGGAAGAGTCTTGGTGCTTCCATTTGCATGTTCATTTTTTGAGAGCACCTTCTGAGGGAACAGTAGAGTCAGAATTGGATGGGGAGCTAATGAAGCAAACTTCCTTGGGATCCTTGGTACCAGCTGTCCCTGTCAGACAGGATGAGGAGGCAAAGAAAGCCTACAGATGTGCTTTGTGTGGAACTGAACTGGATGAAGCTACCTTATGTTTGGTATTTATCATAAGCCTTTTCAAAAGCCTCAAAGGCCAAGGCTGCCACCAGACCTAACAACTCCCTCTGCTCCAAAGAGGAGAGGGATCCTTTGGCACCAATGAGCCCTGAACCTGAAGCCAATCTCAGATCTCAGCTGTCTAGGGCCAAAGCCTTGAGACGGAGAGACAGCTCTGGGAATCTTGGTGTTGATTCAACCTCACCCCCGAACTCTGCTATGAAGCTTTTGCGCCAAGTCTCATCTTGATCAGAAGGCATAGGATTCCAGAGGGAGAGTGAGAAACAGTCAAAGATGCAAGCAGCTCCAGCACTGACAATGGTGCACCAGTTTCAGCTGGATCTAACAATAACAATGAACCTGAAGGAGGAGTCAGTATGGATTCCAGTAAGGGAGGGGGAAGTTGGCCAGCACTCAGTACCTCCACAAGGGACAGTACCGGGACAACCCCAAGCTGTACCTGCATCTCCACGAACTTCTTCATCTTCCTATCAACAGAGTTCTGGGAAGTTTCTTGATGATCAATGCCACCAAAGGTGGACAAGTATATATCTGTTCTTGTAAGATATGCAACTGAAGTTTAAAACTCACAAGGCCAGTGAATAACTGCTGTATGGAGAAGGAGAATGGGCCCGAGGAGTTGTCAGTTCTGACCTTCTAGGAATCTTGGGGTCGGGAACGATGAAGGTCGTGGGTTCTGGGGAATATTTATTGGAAGCTTTAGAGGGAGACTTGCTCCTTTCCTTCTCTCTCGTCTTTATCTTCCTGTTCTATCTCTTCGTCCTGTTCCTTCAATTTGGATTTTTCTCTTTTAGAAGAGTTAGATGGTAAAGTGGTAGTCCCTGTATATGTCAGAAGGAACCTCTTTAAAACAAGTTTGTCCCTTTTGGTTTGAAGGGCCGTAACACTAAATGCTGCTCAGGACTGGCATTCTATATCAAGGTGTGTGGCACTGAGGCAATAGACATTTACAGTGCGGGCCCTGTGCTGGATGTTTGTTCCCATACTCCATGCATTTTTTTAAAATCCAGTTAACTCCAACAGGGAGAGGACCAGAGAGATAAAACTGTCAAGTACAAAGGCAAATTTATCAAACAAGATAATTATTCAAAACAATATTTTTTTAATACTAATGCTAATAACTCTTACAAGAAAAAAATGGGCCCAAGTCCTTAACTTAAGGCCCTATGGAAGAATATTCCTGAAAACCACAGAACCAAAGATGGCTCTCCCCATGGAGACCATGCCCAACTTGTAATGAGTAATAAAAGTATGTGGTTTAGCCCAAGTGGCAGCTGTGCAAATATCTGATGTAGAAGCTTTAGAATGAAAAACAGCTGAAGTCAACACAGATCTGGTAGAAAATGCCTTAACAGGCCTGAGGAGACACAAGTTTTCTTTCGTGTAAATGAAGGAAGTGAAATCCCGTAACCATCTAGACAGAGTAACCTTAAACACAGGTTTGCCCAAGGTTGCACTTGCAAAGGACACAAATAACTGTTCTGATTGTCTAAGCTGTTCAATTCTGTCCAGATAAAAACATAATTGCCTATGCACATCCAGAAGGTGCAGGCAGTATTCGCCTTTATTAGAAAAATTTGGGAAAAATACAGGCAAGTCTATGGACTGATTGATACTGATCTCAGAAATCACTTTAGGAAGAAAGGTCAGGTTTGTTCTAAGTGATACTCTGTCTTTATGAAAATCTAAATAAGGGGCTTTAGAACAGAAAGCCTGCAATTCGGAGACTCATCTCACCGAAGCGACAGCTATGAGAAGCAATGTTTTCCAAGAAAGAAACTAAGTCACAGGTAGCTGCAGGTTCGAAGAGGGGTAACATAAGAGACTGTAGTACAACAGTCAAGTCCCATGGCAGTAGCAGATAGTAGGAAGGGGGCTTTAAATGAATGATGCCTTTCAGAAAAACTTTACAAAGCCTGTGGGAGATTAAAGGGTGGTCACCGATACTGCTATGGAAATTTGAAATAGCTTCTAAGATACCCTTAATTGTAGGAGCAGAAGTTCCTTTATCAAAAATGGTAGCTAGAAACTGTAGAACTTTTTCTACTGGAGCTGAAAAAGGATCCAGACCATTATCAAAAGCCCAAACAGAAAATCTCCTCCATTTACTACAGTAGAGATTCCTGATGGATAGTTTATGGGAGGCCAACAAAATGTGTCTTACAGGAAAATGAATTTCCTTATGCCTGGCAACTAATGGAATTGAAGAAACCAAGCAGTTAGCAAGACTGGCGTGCACTAGTCCCTTAGGATGGGACAGAAGGTCTGGAACTGTGTCCAGAATCCATGGATTATGAAGCAGAGGAGGACAGAGGAAGGGAAATCATATCTGTCACAGCCAGTAAGGTGCAATGAGGATCACTTTGCTTCTGAACCGAGCTGCTTTCTTGAGAAAAAGAGGTATCAGAGGGAAGGGAGGAAAGGCATAAAGGAGACCTGGGGGCCAATCATGGAGAAGGGTGTCTCTGGGGGACTTTCTCTGATGGGGGAATTAGGGCAAAGTAGCTTCTGCACTTGTTCAGAGGTGAGGCAAACAGGTCATAGCAAGGCTGGCCCCAGTGAAGAAAGATCTTATTCGCTACTCTGGAGTTCAAAGACCACTCGCGAGGCATGAGGCTGCATCTGCTCAGTTTGTCCGTAATCACATTTGAACTCCCTAGGATGTGCGTTGCTATTAGAAAGCGGTTGGAAGTTATGGCACATTGCCACACTCGAAGGGCTTCTGGACACAGTGGATAGGACTTGCCCCCCCCCCCATTTGTTGATGTACCAGACCATGGACATATTACGTGATTGAATAGCTATCATCCCAAGAGGCTTGCAAAGCCAGGAGCACTGCCCTTACCTCTAGAATGTTGATATGCAGATTAGCCTAGGAAGGGGACCATGTGCCTTGGACTGTCCTCCCAAGATAATGCCCCCCTCCAACCCATCTGGAAAGCATCGGTGGTGACTATGGCCTTGGGCTGTGAGGGAACAAAGGGGCGGCCTAGAAGAATCACCTCAGATTGCATCTTTGCATCGACTGGATATGAAGACCAAATGATTCTGGGGTGGACTAAAATAGACCACTGGTTCGCAAATAGCCACTGGAGAAGTCTCATATGAAATTTTGCCATTGGAACTAATGTGATTACTGCTGCCATGGAGCCCAATGCCTGCAGCATCTGCTGAGCTGGAATTATGTCTGAGCAAAGAAGGGGGCAAACCTGCAATTGTATTTTGTGCAACCTGTGGAGGGGAAGAGATGCCACACAAGAAAGAGTATCGAGACAAGCTCCAATGAATTCCATATCCTGTGAAGGGATTAGCTGAGACTTCACAAGACTGACCATGATGCCCAATTTTCTTGATAGTTCCAGAATGAAGTCCGTAGTTTGTAGTAATAGATGCCTGGTGGAAGTGGTAAAGAGCCAGTCGTCTAGATAAGGAAATACTCAGAATCCACACAGCCTCAAATGTGCTGTGACTGCTGCCATGCATTTGTTGAACAACCTGGGGGCTGTGGTGAGACCACAGGGCACCACTCTGAATTAGTAATGACTGGCTCCTAACCAGAAGTGGGGAAACTTTCCTGAGTGTTTGTCCATTTTTATGTGGTAATACGCATCTTGAAAGTCAATACAGCACATCCAACAGTTTTCCTCTAAGAAGGGAAGAACTGACTAAACTGTGACCATCCAGAATTTTGACTGTTGGGCAAATTTGTTCAGAATACTGAGATCCAAAATTGGTCTCCAGGCCCCCATTTTCTTTGGCACTAAAACAAATCTGGAGTAAAACCCAGATCCTAATTGGTCTGGTGGGACTACTTGGATGACTTTTCCAGCAGCTTTTGTATCTCAAATGCTGCTTAATCTCTTTGACTGGGTGGAACATCGGGGAGTTTTGCTGGAGTTCTCGGATAAAGAGTGAAAGGGATTAGATAACCTCTGGAAATGATCCTTAGCACCCAATTATCAGTTATGCGACAGCAGGCATTTGGGTGCAAGGAAAATCATCCCCCGACTGCCTCCAGAGGTAAGCAATCGGGCCTCCTTTCAGGAGCACTGGTAGGACTCACCTGAGAACGAATTTGTGGAACCCTGATTTTGTGGACCACTCCTGCCTCTGGGAAGGCATTTCCCATTGCAACTTCCCCCTGTGCCCCGAGGGAGTCCATACCATGTGCGTCCTGGAAAGACTTCTGGGACTTCTTGAACCACATTTTACCACTCCTTTGATTCCTGGAATAGGATCGATGAGGAGTGGAAAAACATACACCCACAACAGACAGAGTCTTTCCATCCTTTTCACCCTTGGACAGAGTTTCCTCTACTTTGGGTCCAAACAAAGAGGATCCGTCAAAGGGAGCACTGACGAAGAAAGACTTGAATGGTTCCGTAAACTGGCACAGGAGCATCCAAGTGTGTCATCAAATAGCAACATCTGAACCTGGTCCCCCCCTCAGCTGCATGCTCAATGAGCCACATGAACGAATTTGAAACAGACTCCAGGGTAGCTAACTGGGAAGACACTTTTTCTTGGATCCCCTCAGCGACTGGTCCCGCCAGAATATCTGACAGCTCCTTGACCAGATCCCTTTGAAGTCTAGTAAAGTGTGCCAAAAAATTCAAAGACCTGATGGAGAAGGCCAGTGATGCATAGACGAACTTCCCAAGTCTGTCCATCAGTCTGGACTCTCGGTTAGGGGGATGTACAGTAGAACTTTCCTCGGCTAGTTCTTTCTTGGTGGTGGCCGCTACCACCATGGCATCAACTACTGAGCCCTTTGCCTGATGTGGATGGTCCTCAGGAGCAGAAAGAATATGGTCAGGTCTCCGAGGTACAGGTTCTATAGAATCAGGAGCCTTCCAAGCCTGCTGAGTGATCAGCTTAATTAGGTCGTCAGTGGGAGGGGTCACCCAAGAGGTAAACGGATGAGCACCAAAGCCCTGCAAGTACACAGACTCCTCAGAGGAAGGGTCTTTGGGTTTCCAATCACCCAGTCTGCTTCAGGATCTCAAAAATGTCTCCAAAGGAGAGGTCTTCTGGGGTTGACCATTGAGAACCTTCCCCTTCATCAAAATCCATGTCCTCTTTAATGGATTCTTTGGGAGAATCAATGTGTTTCCTGTTACACGATCTCTTCCATGGGAACATGTGAAGAGGGATGCCTGTAGTAAGTAATTCTTGAGACTTTAGGGCTCGATGTCCAGGGGTTGAGGTTGGCAGTAGAACCAAAAGGCCTGGGGTCATAGGGAGAGATTTCGGTAACACAGGAGGCACTTGAGACAAGGCAGTGGACAAAGCTTTTTCTATGGGTTGAAAGGCAGGCCCCCTTGAGAAGGGATGGGAACCCCAAACAGAGACAGACAAACTTGGAACTTGGGTCACACCTACCCCAAGACCCACCTGACAAACAAGAATCGAGGAAAGAGACGAAAGAGGCAGGGCCGGCTCCATAGAAAAACTCGGTGCCGACTCCAACCTGTCAGGCCTGACAGTGAAGATATGGTCCCAGGAACCAGACAGTGCCATAGGCACCGAAGGTGTCAGAGCCGGACTTGGTGTCAAAGACAAGAAATTTGTCAGCGCTGAAGTCATTGGTACCTGTGAAGTTGAAGTCGAGAGCTCTAAAGCCTGTGAGGATGTCAGAGGAGGAGAATAAGAAGCTGATCCACCAACCTAACAATATCCACTTCCGAGAGACTTCTGGTAAAGCAAACAGACAACCCAGAAAGGAGACTCTTGTCTCTCCATGAAAGGGCTAAGGAGTTGTCCAATGAAGGGATCCAAGGAGGGGGAACAAGTGGTCCTGAGTTGGATAGAAACATTAGGTTTCTGCACAGCCTGCAGGGCCATGGGGGATATTGGTGCCAGCATGGCCGTAGTAACAGTTGGTGCCGGTATCGGAACCATAGTGGTCAATGATTTAGTAACTGTTGTAGTCAGTGTTGATGGCACCAGTAAGGCTCTCAGTGCTGAAGATTCAGACTTTTCTGAAAGCTTCGGAACTTTAGGTGTCAGTTTCAAAGAGGAACCGTCTGATGCATGTTTTTGCTTCTTCACAGTCGATGCCGATGGAGAAGTCAGCACTGAATGGGAGGATTTTGATCCAGAGGCCAGAGGAGACTGGTCGGCCTTGGACAAGGCTTCTTCAAATAGGGCTTTAAGGAGCTCTTTCAGAATGAGCTTGTTTTTCCTCTCTGCCAGAGTTCTGTTGCTGAAACCTGTGGGTCGACTAGCAGCTTGAGAGATTTTTGGCTGACGAGCTATATATCAGCCAGATCGTAACCGTATACCCACACGTCAAGCACAGATGAAGATTGGCAACATCAGATTAAACACTGGATCTTAAAATACAGTGGAAATTCTATGAAACAGCTGAAACTTAAAATATAGCAGAAATTCTACTTTTTCTAATATATATTACTGCATCTATACATAAATGACTAAAATCATCAGATGAAACTACTTATACGAACTGGTTCTGCAAAACTTTATACAGCTGTTAACAGAAATAAGATGTATTCCAGGACAGTGCCAGACAAAAGTCAACATGCGGTTCAAGTCCAAAGTAATTTATTAAACAATCAACAAACAAATGCAGTGTTATGTAGAAATATTAAAAAGCAACCAAAAGAAAAACAGAAATGGATGCTTACTTTTGCATATGTCTTTCCACCTTTAAGCTCCTAGAAGGAAAAAAATAATACATTTCCATGACAGAATATCCAGCATCTACAAAATTTAAGCAATAACAATGCAAAAGCATTTAACTAGTTGTATACAAAAATACACTGGCAAATCTACTCTGTGTCAAAATGACATGCTAAGAACTGCTCATACTAGTAAACCTAAAGACACTCAGTTTTGAGTTTGGGAAGTAATCTATCCCAGGGAATTACAAATTAACAATACGTCCAAGAGTAGGCCCAGCTGTTCTGGATTTGGGAACATATGTGGACAGTAACCTAACTTTTGACCAATATGTGCCCATTGTTGTAAGAAAGTCTTATACTGCAGAACTTATAAACAAAGGGATTGTGTCTAGATCTAGAGACGTCATTGTGCCCCTTTACTCAGCCCTAATTACACCAATCATTAAATATAACGACTCCTTTGGCATGCATCTGTCCAGACACATACAAAAATTGGAATGCACACACAGATACCTTACTGCAAGGATACAAGGCCTAAACAACATGCTCTACATGGACCAACTCAAAGCCCTGTCACTATACTCTGTATCCTAGGAGTGCTAGGAGGTGGGGAATACAGTGATGTGTGTATTTTTTTTATTAAAAAGGTGTCGTTTCTACATTACTTTGCTGCTGTGACTTTTGACCATCAAGCTTCTCCAGTGCATTTTGAGCCAATTCTATCCCCACACTACACCAAGGGAGTTTCCAAGGCAGGAGTGCCAGCCAAACAGACCACCATCCAGGCAGCCTAAGAAGTGGTCTGTGACATCTGGCAATGATGGCATTTCTTGATGAGCTTTAACCCCACCACTGGTGGCTAATGTTGGCACCTGCATCACAAGCTAGCATTTTCTGCCCTACTCTTGCATACACACATTACACTCAGTCATGATGACGTCTATAATCATGGGCTTCAGAGTGTTCTTTCTATATGTAGTGTTGTCCATTTTGGAGCCTCACAAACCTCTGCCTGCTTGGCAGCATCAGCCAACTAAAACCACTGTTCCCTACCCCCAGAACATACAAGCTGGTGTCAGATATTCATCCCCATCTTCCCCTGCCTGGCTCTTTCACCACCTAAGCTGCTACTCAAACTCAGGTCATCTAGAATGGAGGTCTGAAGCTCTGAAGCCCTGACTACAACACTACAGTTTTTTTTGTTTGTTTTTTTTTTTATTAAAAATGAAATAACTTTGCTGAATAATATGCGTGGTTAAACACAGTGCTATTTAAAACTGCTTAAGACAGAGCAGTTCTTATCAAGGAAAGAATGGAAAGAACATAAAGGCAACAGCCTGTTAGATAACTATGATTGAAAGCTCATGCAAAAGAGAAAATCATGGGTAAACTGGCTGTGATACAAGCCTTAATACATTAACAACATTAGCATCCATACAGTTTTTGAAAGACAAGCATAACTATAATATAATATGTGATATGTAAAGGACAACATATCTAATAAGTATTAGCATTATGACAAAAAAAAAAGAAAGAATTATAGGGTTTGGTCTAATTTATATGATACTCCATGACAAACAATATACACAGCATTTAGCATTAGGTGGTACAGCGGTAGCGTTGTTGCCTCACAGCAAGAGGTTCTCCTGTTCGATTTATGGCTGAAGTGAGTTCTGTGTGGAGCCTGTATGCCCTCCCCGTGGTCAAGTGGCCTCCAAAAGACATGCGTGAATGGGTGTATCTTCGCTGAAGGTTGGGCGTCGGGCTGGCAACTCTGCACCATGAAAATCTACTGCCAATCATTAACGGACCTGAGTTCCGCTGTGGCAACCCCTAACGGGAAAAGCCGAAAATACTTGATTTAGCACTATACTCCATAACAAGAATGAAACTTTTTTATTCTCACACTAGCAATGAAACTATTCAGTAACACTTTATTCGATAAAACTTTTAATAATCTGCCAGTTATAGATTACTACTGATAAATATGAATTATATAGCTTTGCATGAAACATTAAATCCTTTGAAAAACATCACAAGAAATGTCAGAAAGATGACCCAGAAGAATTCACAACAAAAATTTTTCATACAATAAATTTACGTCTGAATTGTTATGGTGTTTGAGAATTTTAGTTTGGATTTATTTTTTTGCATGATCACAAGACATGGGCTATATAAACAGATCAAACTGCTACTGTGATGTTTCATTCCCTCCTATGTCATTGTCTCAACAATTACCCAATCAACTTTAAAAGGTAGTGCGCCCACATTCCCTCTGCTTTGATGCCAGATGCTCCAAGATGTGGAAACACCAGTGAAGAATCTCTGAAGAGTGCTAGGCATATAAGCAAAAACAAAATTTATAGACAGCCTGAGAAAAACAATACAGAGATATCATTCTCAAAGTCATGCAAATCATGGGAAAGCAGGACTACTGATTAAAACGCCCTCAAGAAATTAATGTACATCAGTTAATAACTAATCTGTCTTTAGTACAGCCATAAAGTTATACTGAAATCAAAAAAGTTATAACTCAGAGTAGGATCAAAAATACATATGCTTACATAGACAGTATGACATTAAAACAACATGCTGAACTGAAAACTTATGCTTAGTGGCAGGCTTACCACCTATGGTTTGTTTTATTTTATTTTACATTTGTTTACCAAGACACTAATCACAATTTACAGGTACTGTCCAGCTGAAATAATTCACAAAAAAGTGTCACAGACAGGCAATAAGTTGTATATATGAAAAATAAAATAGAAAGTAGCAGTATGTATCAAAAACTTTGCAGTAGCAATTAACAGATGTAGCAATAATTATGAGAGAAATGCATATTGTACATGTCAAAATGAAACTTTTGCAGCAATACGAGCAGATGCCAGTATAAAGTTTTCACTTTTGCTCCAAAAAAGAAGTTATGTGCTCACCATAACATTACATCTGTGTTGTCCATTTTCATTTATACTTAACATATGGGTTTGGTTCCAAGCTTCAGAACAGACTCTGACATAATACAGCTCGCGAAAGCCAAAAAAATCTGGAGCTTAACTCTTACCCACAGTGCTCCTCTCCTAGTTACCTCAGATCGAGTTTGCTGAAAGACAGAGAATGAAAAACCCCAAAAGCCTTCATACAGACCATATCTGGAACCATATAACAATAACTACGGCATGCAAGTCCAAGGAAGTCATTGTTCCACTGTATACAGCATTCATCAGACCCATCATTGAGTACAATGCCCCCTTTGGTATGTACCTAAACCAGGCATATCCAACAACTGGAATGTCCACACAGGTTCCTCACTAAAAGAATACAGGGCGTAAGTAAACTGTCCTATGCAGACTGCCTCAAGACCCTATCCTTGTATTATGTCTCCTACGGGCTTTTGAGGGGAGCTCTATGCCTGGCATACAGGGCATTGTCAGACCCCACGCTGATGGACTTCCTGCATATCCACAAAACAAACAATACCAGAATTACCCGTTCTAAAGACTTAAACCTTGCCTGTGATATAAATGGGTCCTGCTGGAGAGATAGGTATGTATCCCAGAGACTACTGCGTCTATGGAACAGGCTTCCCATCCATGTGAAGCAGAGTTTCTCCCTAACCCAATTCAAGTGCAACATGGACAAATGGATGGGAAACTGGAAATTCATCCCTGGTTTGGCACCTATGTCTCTGATGGACACAGGTAACCTGTAAATGGTTCTTCTCCCAAACCCCTGCTTACACTTATCAAGGGTATCATAACTTGTCAGAGATTTGGGATGCATGGCTAGGCTTAAAAAGGCCTTTTTGGTCATTAGCCTAGTAAACACCTATGAATCTAGGTCTGATGCTCAAGATTCAAACAACTTACCATCGGCACTGGGTGGATCAAATGCACCAGGACAGTCATCAACTCTGACACTGACACCAAGATATGTGCCAGGAAAGGAGCTTCTTGCCTTACAGTCAAGGGTATCAGAACTTTTCAGAGATTTGGGATGCATGGCTAGGCTTAAAAAGGCCCTTGTGGTTGTTAGTCTAGTAAACACCTATGAACTTATAAGTGATATATGTCCATTATCTTTTCCACCAAAAACTTCAAGGGCAGGTGAAAGTGGGAGGGGAGTAGAGGATAAATGAAAATGGACAACACAGATGGAATGTTATGATGAGTGTGACAACCCTCCACTGGACCAGTAATCAAGGAGCCTCAACCCTCACCACTGGCAAAAGTGTGTGTGGGGGGGGGGGTCACTGAGAGGATGGCAAGTACACACACGCAGTACTTCCAGATGCAGCTCTCTGCATCAAGTACAATTTCCCTTAAGAGCATACAGAGACCACAGTCAGTCCAGGGCTGGTTCCTCCACCTTTCCCCAGATACGCAAAAAGACTCCCCACTAGCACAGCTATAGAGAGGAGTGCTTAGCCAGGGTTCCAAGCAAAGTCCTCCAACACTCTCTCTGGCCAACCAGTGCTTCGTGTCCCTGCCCAAGTAGGGGGCACACACACACACACACACACACACACACACACACACACACACAGGTAAAGGCCGGCACAGGTTTACTAACTATGCCCCCTTTTGCCCAGACTATAAGGTAGTTTCCACTGCCACCAGAACCCTTCTGCCAGCTACCTTAAGGCCCTTGACAAAAGGTTGTCCAATCTTACTGTGCAATATTAATACTAATACAAATGGCAGTTTGACCAAGAGCATGGCTATTAGGATAGGCCCATACAGTGCCACCAAATAAATATGCAAGTACTCTCAAAACTTAAATATCTCTACACAGATTGGCCACAATTAAATGTTTAAATATATTTAATAATACATAATAAAAGAACAAGACAATACTAAATATATATTCACAGTAACAGAGTTCAAAACCACAGGAAATATTTAAAACATTGCAGGGCAGTCTCAAATAATAAAGAAAAATATCTAAACTATACTTCACTATATACCTGACTGTATCAAAGAGAGTTATACTGTTCCCTAGAAACTTACTTCATTAGAGCAAGGTAGATGTGGCGAATGGTTCTTATTGTTGTCGTCAGGTCCAAGAAAGAAAGCAGAATGCTCTGTCTCACCAAGAGATTTCTAAAAATTAATATCCAAAACATTACTGCTGTGATAGTTTGCAGAATGACACAATTCCTGGTCACCTGACTTCTAGCTCCCAGACCAAAACCCCCTTTGCTAGAAGCTGGCAGCATTTAGCATCTACCTGCAAAAATGTACACACAAGGGCTTTGCCTCAGATCTTTGGCAGATGCTTAACACCTTAACCCAGAGTACCTTCTCATGGTGCCTCTGTGCTCAACAACAAGCATGCCATGAGAAGATACTAAATGCAAGCTGTTACCCACGAGTGCCTTCCACAAGCGTGATAAACTCCACTGCAGGTTTGTAGCGGAGTTAAATGTAAAACACGCTGAAATCGTAACTGAACTTGTAATTTATCTTATTCGGTTACGATTCAGCATGTGTTTACATTAAGGTTACAGTAAACTTTTATTAGAAAATCTTCTTCTAAAGTTGTTTACTAAGCAAGTGCTGGCAGCCTATTGGATTTCTTTAATCCAAGCCACCATTTGCGTCACACCTCCAACCCCAAAATTATGTTCTTTTGCTTTGCTTTGACAGCACAGGCCTTTTACAAGTAACAATAAGCAGAAACATGCTTCTCACCACAAAGGTTACCCCCATGCTGATAAATGCAGATTCTAATTACTGTACTGTAAGCCTGCTTATCCACCTGCGGCTTTATGCAGACACGCTTATTTCTAAAGGTCAGTGCCTTTTTTTGCCCGATAAGCATCAGTACCCTCTGCTGTCCTTTGTTTTGTTTTTTTTTTTTTTTTAAAGAATCAGTCGGAGTAAAGCAGAAGCTGTAAGGGGTGGCGAATCTGTCTTCTTCTTGGGAAAGCCCATAGGAACATTTAACAACATTAACGGTAGCACCATACCGGTAGCACCATGGTGAGCAACTTGTGGCTAAAGTGAAAGGTTTTGAGGTTGACATTCATGTCGAATTTTCGAGACAGGTGCAGTTGCTGTCAAGGAGGAAAAGCAACTGCAAGTTGGCATGGCACAAAATATAGAAGATGGGCCGGGCTGTTAGTTGTGGGTTTAATACCCCAAGCCTACTGTAATTAAACAATGGTAGTTCACGTAGCTATGGTAGCTCTGTTTTTAGTAGTTAAACTCTTGGTACAGTGACTTGTGTGCATAAATAATGTTTTGTCTATTTCACCGTATGATGCAAGTTTTGGTCTTGCTTGGGTGGGGGGGGCACGATATGCACCATTGTTTGACTGATTGGCGGGAGTTACTAGCAACATCATCAGTCGAAAGTGACAAAGATGATCTGGGTCAGAGTGTAGTGAGAAGATAACTATTGTTATCGTGTTGCCAGGGAGATCACAGTGGTATATATTTGTAGCATTTCTGGTGCTGCAGAAATGTAAGATTAAGTGCGTTTTAATAGTTTTAGCTGTTGGGATATGTAAATGGATGTGCACGGTAAAAGTACATGGGACCGTTATTATAAAAGTAAAAACATCGTATATCTTCATGTTTTTATTGAAGTAAACCATAGTTGTTGTGGGTTAGACAGTAAAGCCATACATTTTAAGTTCTGTCTTTATTGAAATACTAGACGTGCACTTGTCTTTGGTTATGGGGTATTTTAAGCAAACGTAAATTTAATACCATTTTACTTGTACTTTTGTTTGAGTTTATGTATGTATATTATGTGACAGTGTAGTTTTTATTTCACGTCTGTCAGAAATAGCAGCCGTATAATTTTGTTTTTGCCAAAAAAACGTAATGCATATCAGCAACAACTGCAAAGTGCATCTCAATTTAGTTTTGTTAGGACTATTCTCAAGCTATTCTGCAGGATGCTGTCCCACACCTTGACGCAATTTGAGTTTTTCTTTGTCCATTTGATTACTGTCCACATTCTGCAGTAGTGTGCAGATCAACTGCAAATGTTTCATGACCGGCGACAGTGTGTGTGTACGTGTGTTTGCTTTTGTGTGTAAATGTAAGTACTGTGGATCAAGACTGAGAATGGGTCTGTAGAACAGCCTAGCTACCTGGTTAACAAATGACTGGTAAATGCATACATACTCCTTTTGTCAAGTGAGCATTTTTTTTTCCTTTTGTTTTCCCCCTATTACTTGCCAACCATCAATCAGTCTTTGGCCAGTCCATTTGTTCCTCTTGTGTGGGAGTCTCCATTGAAAGTAATTAACAGGCAGCCACTAAGAGCTTATTAGTCTGGACCCGACTCCATCTCCTGTGGATGGAATGACATGCAACCTGCATCACTGTGAGGGTCACTATATCCTCCCTGCTCAAGTGAGTGCTCTTGTGCACCCGCAACAAATGCTATTGAAATGTACCTTAGTGAACCTTTCATACACTCTGATGGGTTGCATTTGCATCTGCCTCTCCTCCACCTGTGGATATGACAACTTTATGACTTGGACCTCCACCCACCCACGAGGGTAGACAGTGCTGTTGAACCCGGGTTTCCTGGGTTATGATTCAGGGCTTTATTTCTGTGACTAAAGATTTTGCTGCTCTTTGCTTGTGAAAATTTAGTTGCAGTCATGTTTGAGTTGCTTGTAACAATTATAATTTGAAATGCGCTTCTTTGACTAGTCAAAAGAGTATTGTTCTTGTGTGCCGTTTTCTTGTGGGTATTAGAGTTTATTTATTTTTGTGAGGTCTCAATATATGTTTTATGGCTGTTTACAGTTACCCTGCCCTATTTCTGAACTGAAAATATTTAAATTATACATGTCTGGTGAAATTGGTTTGTAGAAGTCAAAAATCCTGGATTCTGTTATACGAGGGTGTGACATACATGTCCTGTTGAGCTTTATGTACAAATTTTTGTTGCTTTAATTACTGATTATTTAATGAAAGCATATAAATTTGTTTTTTTTTTTCTTTCAGTTGTACAAAAGTTTATTTTTCTCTTTCAAATATGTGCAGGTACAACTTTTTGTTTCCCCACTCTGTGCCATGTTTGAAAAAAATTCTCCCAGTATGTCTCTCTCAGCTGAAAAAAGTCAGGTAAACAGAAATAAAATGTCAAATTTCATAAGCAATGAGAGGCAGATACCTACTATTAAACCTGAGGCCTGCAGAATGAATAGTGCTGTTTTAGTATCATAGTAGAATAACAGGCCGTCTACCTAAGGGGCCCTTTTAAGTCTAGCCAGGCTTCCAGTAAAATGTGATAGATATTGTTTCCCAATGGGTGGCTGAGCATTTACAAATGCTTCCTCCTTCTCTCTGTCTCTCCCAGACCACGGATATATTTACAGTTCCCCATCCACAGATTCTAGTTTCACTTGAATAAGTGCAGGGATGAATTCTGCTTCATGTGGATGGAAAGCCTGTTCCAGAGAAGGGGGGACCTCTGAGACACCTACTTCTCCACAGCATGTCCTGTTAATGTTGCAGAAAATGTTGGTTCCTGGATTGGGTGTTCCTGATGACGTTTGCATTATGGAAGTGCAACAGGTCCTTAAGACTGGATTGCAGGATACTTTTTTATGCCAGGCATAGGTCGCTTGTCAGTAGTTTATAGGCGACTGAATATAAGGGCAAGGTGGTCCGCATAGGACTTGTTTTCCACACCATGTATTTCTTATTTATTCTTTTTTTTGGGGGGTGGGATTAATGAGGAATCTCTGTCGCCACTCCAGTTGTCGCATATATCTGGTCAGGTACACATTGAAGGGGGCATTGTACTCTATGACTGGTCTTCTAAGAATAGAATATGACAGAAAAATGACATGTTCGGATGTAGATGCCAGACCTCTGTTTATATGTTGTGCAGCACAGAATGTTTCTCTCGCTACTTTAAACGCATGATGGTCATATGCCAAATCGTTGTTTACACACCTTTCCAAATGACTACAGTCTCTTCTCTGGGAGGGGGTGTATTGTCAGTGTAGTAGGTTGCTACTGTGGCTGTCTTTTTGAAAAATATTATCACATTTTTGGCATTGAGTTTTAGACCATGATTCTGGCTCCAGTTGTTAGTCTGTGTCAGACCTTCTTGCAGGATATTTGTTGGGGGGGGGGGGGTTCAGTAACTGCATCCAATTTGCTTTACATAGGGTCTAATAAACACTGTTCACTTTTTTTAAGCATTCAGTGATTTAATATAGACCCTATTCTAACTCTGTGACCGTACTACAGTGAGGAAAGGTCAAATTTCTAGATTTTTCACTGTACCATGATCAAATAAAACAGGTTCCTGTCCTTCAGCACATCTTGTAACTCTGGCAACTGTCATTTTAATTGCCATTTTTATTTATTGCTTCATTTTGGTGGTTGTACATACTAGGAAATGTTACACACTACACACGTTTCGTTTGGGTAAGCATTTAATTTTGGTGATTGCGCATACCTCAACATTCTACTGAAGGGGTTTGCTTGGGTGAAGTGTTCATGCTGGTGGTTGCACGTACTAGGAAATGTTACTGAAGGCTTGTTTGGGGGAAACATTTCATTTATGTGCATGTATACCTGGACAAAGTAATGAGGATGTTGCTTGGGGAAATAATTCATTGTGTATCAGGGAAGTGCTTGTGCATACATGGTCTGATTGCTGAAGTGACCGCTGGGCAAAATAGTTTATTGTGCCATTTTGGTGCTTGTGCATACACAATGCAAACAACTGGATCGGTTACTGGATTTAGAGTGGAGTTACCTCAAGGTCCTATTGGACTTTTATGAGTAAATCGGGTTGGAACGCTCCCTGTCTATTCTTATGATTACAGCAAAGCGTTTCCTAAATGAAATGGTGGCAGCCAATCAGATTCGTACATAACTCTTGTGTATTACATGATTTTGATGGTTTTAATAGCATGCTTTGTGATGCGAGTCACTGTTAAGCTCTGAGATTTCACCGAGTCTGGCTATTTTAGAGAGTATATTGTAACACAATGTCTGTTGTTTGTGTGGTGGGCATTACGTGTGGTTGTGGCTTCACATTTGAAGTGACTTTGGGCTGTGTTTGTGCTTGTGGCACTGAATGTTGGATAGTGGATGTGTGAGTGTGCAGTAGAGGAATGGTTTTAGTGCTGATATAAGCCAATATGGGTTTGGCTTGGCTTGTTGAGAGAAGAGTTCCGTGAGATGGAGTTGGTGAAGAGGTTGCTTGGTGAAATACTTTATTGTGCATCAGGGAAGTGCTTGTGCATAGATGATCAGACTGCTGAAGTGAACACTGGGTAACATAGTTCTCATGCAAAGTTTAGCTCTGCCCTTCTTTATCCCTCCTAAAACTGATGACTTCTGGAGAACAGGTTATGAAACTGCCCTAAAGGACAATAATTATAGTTATAGTCTTATTTTACTTCAGAAAATGTATAGTAAGTCACATTATCTTATTCAGTCAATACCTCAAGTTAATAATACTAATATTTTAAGTGTCCTTGATTATGTTGAAATGTTGGACTGGTGGATAACAGGAACAGTGCTGATAAATACAGTCAAACATTCTGAATGTATATTTTGATTTACTCTTTCTTTGTACTGAATAATGTCTGGGTGGTATGAGAGGCTAAGTATTTTATTGGTGATTGTTGGCATTGCTCAACCAGATATTTGGGACCATATTTCTGTGTTTTTTACTTCTGTATCTCATTGTAGCCAGAGGGATGGTTAAGTGAGATAAATAGAAGTTATGTTCTTACCATAACGTTCCATGTTAGTTGTCTTCTTCTCGCCTTCTTCTTGCTGGATGGGTTCGGAGCCGACCTCGGCTCCGACTCGGCCACTCTAAAAGCTCGAGAGTTGGTTCCACCGGCTCGAGGCTCCCCTTATATCCCACAATGCTAGGCGAGAGTTACCTCAGATCTCGTTTGTAAGCTAACCCAGCTTATATCAATAACAGTATAACTGTGAAACAGAATCCACCTCTAACAGCAGGAAGAAAAGGGGTGACCTATATCCTGAAACAAGAAATATGCATAACAGCATATGACTAAGAAAGAGGTGGTAGAAAGAGAGGTCACGATCACAACTCCTCTAGGTCTGTCCAGGCCAGGGGGAAGGAGGGTGGGGAAGAAGAAGGCGAGAAGAAGACAACTAACATGGAACGTTATGGTAAGAACATAACTTCTATATGTTAAGTTGTCTATCTCGCCTTCATTCTTGCTGGATGGGACCGCGTCCCTAGCACCTTGTCCCGGGTGGCCTAACGGAACAGACTCCTGAGAACAGTGGAACCAAAATTAGCTCTATGCCTAGAAGCTAAATCCAACTTATAATGGGAAATAAAAGTGTGAGGAGTAGCCCAAGTAGCCGCTGCACAAATGGTGTCAATAGGCAGTCTGTCTTGGAAGGCTAGAGAAGTAGCCAAAGCTCTGGTGGAATGGGCTTTAGGTTTATTAGGCAATTTTTGGTGTCTAATCTCATAAACAAGGGTAATCAGAGATGTTAGCCATCTGGATAATGATACCTTAGAAACTGGAAGTCCTTTTCTGCTTTCCGCATAGGAGACAAACAGCTGATCAGATTTTCTAAATTGTTTCGTCCTGTCCAAGTAGTACCTTAATTGACGATGAACATCCAGGCAATGTAATTTTTGTTCAGACCTATTTGAATACTCTGGGAAAAAGACAGGGAGGTCAATGCTTTGGTTTAGATTTGATGTTGAAACCACCTTAGGCAAAAAGGACGGGTTAGTTCGTAAGGAAACTCTGTCCTTATGGAACAAAAGATAAGGAGAACGACAACTGAGTGCTTGAAGTTCTGAAATTCTTCTAGCTGATGTGATAGCCACCAGAAAGAGAGTTTTCCATGATAATAACTTCAAGGAACATGAAGCTGCAGGTTCGAAAGGGGAAAGAATCAAATAAGCAAGAACTAAATTTAGGTCCCAAGGAGAAGGAGGATTTCTTATAGGAGGTCTGAGAAGAAAAACTCCTTTCAAAAAGGCTTTGCAGAGTTTGTGGGACATTAGGGCAGATTCAGAAATACCCACATGGAAATTAGAAATAGCTGCCAATTGAACCTTAAGAGTAGATGGAGATGAACCTGCATGGAAGAGTTCAGCTAGAAAATCAAGGACTAGTTGGATGGAAGCGGTGAAAGGATCTATGTCCTTTCCTTGTGCCCAATATGAGAAGCGTTTCCACTTACTCAAATAAATCTTTCGAGTGGAAGATTTATGGGAAGCTATCAATATATCTCTAACAGAGTGAGATAATTGAGGAAGCCTGGCTACGGTTGGAACTGGAGGAACCAAGCAGTGAGGTTCAGAGAGGAGGGAGCGATGAAACTGACCCGACTGATGGATCAAAAGATCTGGAACTAGGTCCAGATTCCACGGTCGCTCCAAAAGAAATCGATGTAGAAAGGGGAACCACACTTGTCGAGGCCAGTAAGGAGCAATGAGGATCAATGAGGCCTTCTGAGCGATAGCTTTCTGTATTACTTGAGAGATCAGTGGGAAAGGAGGAAATGCATACAGAAGTCCCGGGGCCAAACTTGGACTAGAGCCCTGCTGGGTTGGCCTGGTAAAGGGAATAGAGTGAAGTATTCTCTGCACTTGCTGTTTTGGGGAGTAGCAAAAGATCGCAGCAAGGCTGACCCCACTTGAGAAATATCTCTCACTACAGAGTCTTTCAGAGACCACTCGTGAGGCATGAGAATAGCTCTGCTCAACTTGTCCGCAATGTGATTGGACTTCCGGGATGTGCGTTGCTATCAGAAAACGCTGAGAAGAAATCGCCCATTGCCACAGTCTGAGTGCTTCTCGACACAGGGGTATGATCTGGTTCCGCCTTGTTTGTTGATGTACCACACTACAGACATATTGTCTGTCTGGATTGCAATCGTTCCCAAGGGAAGAGAGTCTTGAAGGGCTTGCAACGCTAAAAGCACTGCTCTCATCTCCAGAACATTTATGTGCAAGTGGCATTCGTTTGGTTGCCATGTGCCCTGGACTGTCCTGCCCTGATAATGCCCCCACCCGATCAGGGAGGCATCCGTTGTCAGAGTAGCAACCGGAGGAGGTGGAACAAATGGTCTTCCCAACAGGAGCTGGGGAAGACATCCACCACATGAGATGCTTTTGCACGCTTGCGTGATCATAATGGTGTGAGACATTGGAAGTTCCTGGTATGACCATTGAGAAAAGAGCATCCACTGAAGGATCCGCATGTGGTATCTGGCCAATGGGAGGAGAGGTATGGCCGCTGCCATGATTCCCAACACCTTTAGAACTAACCTGGCTTTGGCTCTGTTGTTGTTGAGAAGAAGTGACACCAATTTTGAATGTCTGATATCCTTTGGTTCGTTAGTGTTGCAGACATGTTTATAGTATCTAAATTTGCGCCTATGTAGGTAATAGTACGACAAGGCGACAAAACAGACTTTTCGCAATTTATTGAAATACCCAGTTTTTGACAAGCGAAAAGTATAATCTCTGGCCATTAGAAGGAGATGCTTGGTGGGAGCTGTGAGAAGCCAGTCGTCCAAATATGGAAACACCTGGAATCCTTGTCGTCTCAGGTGAGAAGCTACCACTGCCATGCATTTGGTAAACACCGGGGCAGTGGTGAGACCAAAGGGCAGGGCCCTGAATTGAAAATGACTGGTTCCCAGCCTGAAGCGGAGGAATCTTCTGGAGCGTCTGTTCATTTTTATGTGATAGTACGCGTCCTGAAGGTCTATAGAGCACATCCAGTTTCCTTTTCCCAATAGGGGAAGAATGGATTGCAGCGTGACCATCCGAAATCTTGTTTTCTTGACTGATCTGTTCAAGATACTGAGATCCAAAATTGGTCTCCAGTCCCCTGTTTTCTTTGGAACTAAAAAGAACCTTGAGTAGATTCCGGATCCTTGTTGGTCTGCTGACACTGGCTGAATTGCTCTTTTTGCAAGCAGTTTTGAAATTTCCAAAGCTGCTATATCCCTTTGAGCGGTGGAACATCTGGAAGGGATTTTTGACTGATTTGGAAAACGAAGAAAGGGGATAGAATAACCTTCGAAATGATGGACTGTACCCATATGTCTCGAGTCAGGGATAGCCAGGCTCCTGGGTACAGTGACAATCTTCCCCGACTGCCTCGAAGATGGGCAGTCGGGCAACACCTCAGGGATGCTGAAAGGGCTTGTCAGGAAAGGCTTCCGATTGCCCTGGTTCTGCGGACCCCCCCTGCCCCTAGGGCGACGTCTACCATTGTTATTCCCACCTCTGCCTCTGGTAGGAAAACGACTCTGTGCGTCAGGCGAAGTCCCTTGAGATTGTTTACGGAACCACATCTTTTCCACCCTTCTGGCCTTTGGGGTAAGGCCTAGAAGGAGTCGAAAACGGACTCCGACGGCAGAAAGGGTCTTGCCATCAGTCTCGCACCTAGTCAGGGTTTCTTTCACTTGAGGACCAAAAGAGATGATCCATCAAAAGGGAGTTCGTGAAAGACGCCTTGAAAGGTTCCAAAGTTGCATAGCCGCATCCAGGCGCCTCACGTAAGGCTACCCCTGTTCCTGCGGCTCTGCTCGCTCCATCGGCCGCATAAGAGAGGAGGCGATGGAGGAGTTGGAAATGGAATTAGGATAGCCAGCTGCGTGTTCATTTTCTCTTGGAAACCCGCAGCTGTAGGGTCCTTCAACATTTCACTCGCTTCCTTGACCAGGTCCCTTTGAAGACGAGTGAAATGGCACAGGTAATTCAGCGAACGCATGGTAAATGTCGCTGAGGAGAACATCCGCTTCCGCACCTATCCATGGACCTAGATTCCTTGTTAGGTGGATGGACAGGCACTGAAGGATCAGCCAGTTCCTTCTTTGTGGCGGCAGCTACCACCATAGCATCCACAGAAACTCCTTTTGATAAAAATTGCTTGTCTGATGGAGCTGTGATGAATTTGGAGGGTCTCCTGGGAGTGGGGTCCACTGAATCAGGAGCCGTCCATGCCTTCTTAGCAACCACCTGCATGAGGGGGTCAAAGGGGGGGGGGACACCCAGGAGGTGGAAGGACGAGAGCCAAACGCCTCAAGATACACAGATTCGTCCTCCGAAGGGTTGAGGGCTGGCCAATTTCCCTCTGTTTAAGGATCTCCAGAATGTCTGCAAATGAGACATCTTCAGAAGGGGAACGGGGAACCCTCAGAATCATCCAGATCTGTGTCCGACGTGATAGACTCAGGTGAGTCAATGTGCTTCCTCTTGCACTTCCTCTTCCGAGGGGGCTCTTCTGCCAAATCAGGAGAGGCCTCAGAAGAGGATGAAATCCCAAAGGGGCTCCTGAGGAGCTGGCTCTCTGCGGTCCGGGATGAGGGAGTGAGTCGACTTACCCTGAGGCAGCATAGAGGGAGGGGCTGACGGAGCCGACTGTGGAGTAGAGCCAGGCTCTAACACACTCCGCATGACCTCGAAAGCACCCCTGTCAGGCAGAGCCAGAGGTCCCCGCCCGAGGAGCTAAGGACCCTCGGCACCGACAGTGATGGCTCCGAGGTCGATGTCGGAGCCGAACTCACCAGCGCCAAGCACCGAGAGGGAGAGGGGTCGGACAAGGGTCCGATGCCACTCACCCCTCGAGCCGACGAGGGAAGTCCCGCGCCGACATTCCTCCACCGAAGAAAACGGAGCCGACGACGGAGCCGAAGACAATTGTCTCGGCCCGGTGACCACAGTCTCGGTTCCGACACGACCCGCCCGAACTCAAAAGAGTCGAAGGAGGAAAGAGTTGATGGACGGGGCAGGCACCGACTGATGAGTCGGGCTCTGAAGCATCTGGGCTAGTGCCTCGGACTTAAGTAGTCGACTCACCACCCTCTGAAGGTCATGATCGGAAAGCCTCGATGACCTAGAGGAATGAGACCTTTGGCCCGTTCAGACGGCAGGGGAGATCCTGGACCCGAATGCACGGAGCCAAGAGAAGGTGAGCTAGACCTCTTTCTGGTTGTCGGCTCAAGATCTTGTCGGAGCCGACACGGGTACCTCGATAACCTCGGCCCGCCGAGCCGAGGAAGCCACAGAAACTGTGGACTGAGTCTTATCGGCTCCAGCCGGAGCCGATAAAGGCAAAGGTTGAACAACCTGAGGTCTCGGCTCAGAAGCCGGAGCCGAAGACCTCGATGCCTTAGAGGGTTTCCCTGTTGAAACTGACAGGGAATCCTCTGGTTTTAACAAGCCTCTCAAAATTAACTTGTTCTTTCTCTCCTGCAGGACCCTGGGGCTGAAGCCATGGCACACAGCACAGGAGTCCTGCAGGTGCAAAGGCCCCAGACAATAGACACAAGAAGTGTGAGCGGCTGTCAGAGACATTTTCTGACAGCACGCATCACACTTCTTGAATCCAGAGACCTTTGCTTCCTTTGACATTATCCTAACTGACAGGTGTACACTAACACACACCAAACACACAGTTATACCCTGTCAGAAAAATTATTAATACTAAAAATAATTAACAATTTTAGTAAAAATACTAGAAATTAAGCAAAAAAGTTAAAGTAACTACACAAACACACCCTAGGGAAGGAAGGCCAAAGGCTCAAGGAAGAACCAGCGTTCTTTTAATAAGAAAACGGGGAAAAATAGGTCGGGGATAAAGAACTATATCCTACACTAATTTGAGAAGAATTAAGGTTAAAAGGGGAAAAAAGAATAACTTTTTAGTATAAAAAGCTAACACTCACCAGGAACCGGTAGAAGCAACCAACCTCGAAGCTGTAGCGGCAAACGAGATCTGAGGTAACTCTCGCCTAGCATTGTGGGATATAAGGGGAGCCTCGAGCCGGTGGAACCAACTCTCGAGCTTTTAGAGTGGCCGAGTCGGAGCCGAGGTCGGCTCCGAACCCATCCAGCAAGAATGAAGGCGAGATAGACAACTTAACATCATGAATTACTACTTTTTGGGCTAATTCTTAGGATCAACCAGATAAGTTTGACATTTCTGCTTGTATTATTCTATTTCTGATTATACTCAGTAGTTGCCTGAGTGAGATAAAAGTTATTACTTGCAGACTACTACCAGCATGGAGCTACCATATATTTTGGGCAAACTTCCTGGCTTTGTCAGTCATGTGTGGAATTTAGGTGGGAGGAAGGGCTCAGTGATATCTAAGTGTTATACTATTTGACTGAATGACTCAGGTCTTCTCCTTACTGATGATACCGAGTCTGCTGCACAAGGTAATATAATGAATGCCTACTCGACAGGTTATGTGCAGCAGTTATCACCTGTGTCTTAGCATGCAGAACTTTGTAGGAATGAAATGCAGGTTGTTATCACATTAACAATAAATGCAGTTTAAATATAGCACTGAGTCATTATCACTTTCCAGGTATTACTCTCAGCAGCTGTCAATGTTATTCACATAAGTAGAAGTCGCTATCACATTGATGAATGTACAAGCCAGATTTGGGTTTTGGTCTACATGGAGTAATTTCAAGCCACCCGCACCACTTTCTTTATGTCATTTTTACAATTTGTTTGATATACAGTAAAGTCCCATTTGTGGTTATATGCTTCATATTTTTGTGAACTACTGCAATTTTACATCGTATCATGTAGTAATTTCCTGTATCACACAGTCACTATATTACATTACTTCCGTCCTTGATCCCTTATGTCCATTGCTAAATGGACACATGTAAAGAGAAAAGGTAGAGGTAAGGCAGACTGCTGACACTGAAGGAGGTCATGAGAGAGCAGTGGTATCAGCAGTGCAAAGTAGGTAGCCAGCACAGCTATCAGACACATCAGATGCCCTCAAGTGCCACTGAAGTCCCATGCCTGCCCTGGGTTCTTTACTGTAGTGGTGGTCCTTACCCGACTTTTTCTCTTTACATGTGCCCTTTCTGTGCCCCCTTGTCAGTATCCACCCATGCAGTATTTCAGCTAAGGTAAGGTAAGACTGTATCTTCTGATGTTCTCAGTCATTGTGTGTAATTTGGTGTTTTCACGGGTAGTAGGTAGATACCTCTGTATCGTCATCACCAGTTATGTACCTAATGCAAAGAATACTGCCCCTGTGGATAGGATGAAGATCTGGATGGGCTAACCAAGTAATGCATATGATATACATACATACGTAATCTTCCACTACATCTGTCAAACATCAGTAGTAATCTGTTTGCATTTTCTTTCCTGTGCAGGTTTGTCCACCCAGAGAACGACAAGTGAGAGTGTGGGTATGTGGCCATTCCAACATTCACTGGGCTGCCAGCCATGCCTCCAAAACTGAAAACCGGTACAACTTGAGCTTCCCCACATCCAGTGTGAAGGTGTACTGGATTGCAAGAAGAGGTACACATTGGAGCGGAGTACTGCAGCTGTTGGAAGAGAAGTGTTCCATCTACCCTGAGCCCGACATTCTTGTGCTGCACATTGGAGGGAATGATGTCATCAGTCAACCACTCGGAAGGTTACAGTTTCAAATCACAGCAATTTTTGAACACCTGCAGTCGTGGTGGCCATGTTATCATTTTGTGTGGTCTGACATAATTCCTCGACAGATATGGAAAGCAACAAACAGTCAAAGGACAGCACACAAGGCCAGACATTAACAGAATGGGTTCATGCATGGCTTGATGCACAGGGTCAGTGGGTCTACAATCTGTCATGGCAGCATCACCGCAGAAGATGTTAACCTGTTCAGAAGGGATGGTGTTCACCTAACTGAGAAGGGCATTTCGTTGTTCTTGACTGACCTCCACAATGGCGTGAGGAGAGCTATGCAGGATTGGTAACATGCAGCTTGTGAAAAGAATGGAAAACACCCATGACCAAGTAGGGACCAGTATGTTAAGTAAAATTCTATTATGAAATGTGTTGTGTAGAATACATTTTTCTGGGTTTGGCAAATAACTGTGGTAAGGAGCTGGTGAAAATGCTGAGAAAGAACAACTGTTTCAGGAGAGTGCTAGCACGTACAGTCTAATATGTCAGTAATGATCCTGCAATACTTCTTTTTTTTATTCTGCTTTTATCAGGCATGTGTAGAGTTGAGAGGACAGGAAGGGCTTACTAATACAGAACTTGATCCCTTAGGTCCACTGCTGAATGGACACATGTAAAGAGAAAAGGCATAGGTAAGGCAGACTGCTGGCACTGAAGTAGGTCGTGAGACTGCAGTGGTATCAGCTGTCTGAGTGGGTAGCTAGCACAGCTATCGGACAGATCAGATGGCCTTGCCTGCCACTGAAGTCCCATGCCTGTCCTGGGTTCATTAGTGGAGTGGCGGTCCTTACCTTGCTTTTTCTCTTTACATGTACCCATTCAGCAGTACGTTGGCTACAGCAAGAATGTGTATATTTACAATCATATGTGTCTATATGGTAAAACAACTGCTTCTGAATGCTGTACACATGTACATATCAGTTTTGTTAGGACTCAGGTTATAGAAATTATGATTTTTTTCATATTTTGGTAAATAACTTTGCAAGGGAGCATGTCAGTGTGCCAAGTAATACCTCCTTTTGAAGACAGTATTGCTGGTTCCAACATGGTAAAAGAATTGTGCCTGTATATTGTACATATTTGCAGATATCAAAGTTTTCTTCGGACTTAGGTTATGGAAATTATGATTTTTTTTTTCATATTTTGGTAAATAACTTTGCAAGGGAGCATCTGAATGTGCTAAGTAACACCTCATTTTGAAGACAATATTGATAGTTCTAACATGGTAAAAGAAAGATGCCTGTATGTTGTACTCATGTCCAGATAATCAAAGTTTGTTTCAGATTTAGGTTATGGAAATTATGATTTGTTGTCATATGTTGGTAAATAACTTAGCAAGGGAGCAGGTCAGTGTGCCAAGTAATATCTCATTTAGAAGACCGTGTTACATCTTAAAACATGGTAAAAGAACTGTTGTCTGTGCACTGTACACATGTACAGATACCACAGTTTGTTAAGTCTTGTACGATTATGAAAAAAAGAAGTTATGTTCTTACCATAACGTTCCATGTGAGTTGTTCATCTCACCTTTGTTCTTTACACATGGGTTCGGAGCCGATCCATCGGCTCCGAGTCGGCTGCTTTCCAAGCTCAAGATCTTTGAGTAGCTCGAGGCACAGTCCCTATCCCATGATGCTCCCCTACCAACCCCAGATTTAGTTTGCTGAACCAGCAAGAAAAAAACACACTAAGCAATCAATTACAAACAATGTACATAGTACATAACTATTTACAATAGCTAAACAATAATCTGTCTGGAAAGAAGGCCACTAGCAAGACCAACCAGACCACCAGTCATACCTATTCTTCCATAACCTGGAGGGGGAAGGTGGGAGGGAGTGTAAGAACAAAGGCAAGATGAACAACTCACATGGAACATTATGGTAAGAACATAACTTCTTTATGTGAAGTTGTTCAATCTCGCCATTTGTTCTTTACATCGCAGAAGGCCCCAAGCACCCTAATCTTGGGTGGCTCACGGGAGTATATTTCTGAGAACGGTGGAACCAAAGGAAGCCCTGTCCACTTTGTAATGAGTGATAAACGTATTAGGTTTGGACCAGGTAGCAGCTGCACAAATGGTGTCCAAAGGTAGATGGGCTGCATGGGCTAAAGATGTAGAAACAGCCCTGGAAGAATGAGCTTTCACCTCACGTTCTACAGGTTGTTTAGCTGAAGAATATGCAAATTTTATACAATCAGAAATCCATTTGGACAATGTAACTTTGGATACCGACAAACCTTTCTTATTGTCTGCACAGGAAACGAATAGTTGATCAGATTTCCTAAATTCTTTTGTTCTGTCCAAGTAAAACCTCAATTGTCTGTGAACACCAAGTTTATGTAACGTACTCCATTCTATTAGCATGATGTCTGAAAAAGGTAGGAAGGTCAACAGACTGGTCCAAATTTGCCTCGGAGCAGACCTTAGGAAGAAAGGTTGGATTTGTTCTTAAAGACACACTGTCGGGGTAAAAGACAAGATATGGAGACCTGATAGAAAGTGCTTGTAGTTCAGAAACTCTACGAGCCGAAATAATAGCCACCAGGAAAATTGTCTTCCAAGAAAGGAACTTCAAAGGACAAGATGATGCAGGCTAAGATTGAGTTGAGATAGCACCAAATTCAGATTCCAGGGAGTAACAGGATGTCTGATAGGTGGCCTAAGGTGATGAGTTCCTTTCAAAAAGGCTTTACATAATCTGTGGGACATAATGTTTGAACCACTGCATCCCACATGGAAGTTAGATATGGCAGCTAATTGAACCCTTATCGCAGAAGATGCCGCACCATCGTGGAACAGCAAAGTCAAGAATTCCAGAATACTATGAATAGGGGTGACATAGGGATCAATATCATGCTGAGAAGCCCAATGAGCAAATCGCCTCCATTTGTTATTACAAAGTTTCCTAGTGGAGACTTTGTGAGGGGAAACTAAAATATGTTGAACTGCTGGAGACAAATCATGTGACCTGGCTTGGTTGGGAAGTAGAGCAGCCAAGCTGTCAGTTTGAGGGAGACAAGAGAGGGATGAAGAATTCCTGACGAATGAGTCAGAAGGTCTGGCACTGGGTACAGAACTCAAGGTTCTTCCACTTGGTATTGCTGTAGGAAGGGGAACCATATCTGCCGAGGCCAAAACAGGGCTATTAGAATAACAGTTCTTCCCAGGCTTTTGGCCTTCTGTAAGAATCTGGGAATCAGAGAGATTGGAGGGACGGCATAAAGGAGACCAGAGGACTAATCGTATACAAGTGAGTCCCTTGGGCTGTCCCCCAGTGGGGGGTACAGGGCAAAGTAGCTTCTACATTTGGCATTCATCGGGAATGCAAAAAGGTCGCAGCAAGGCTGGCCCCATCTGCAGAATATCCTCTCCGCCACTCGTTCTTTGAGGGACCACTCATGAGGCAACAGAATGGCTCTGCTCAGTTTGTCCACTATCACAATGGATGACCTGGGTATGTGCATTGCTATCAGAAAGCATCCGGTGGATACAGCCCACTGCCAAAGTCTCAGGGCCTCTCGGCAGAAGGTGTATGATTTGGTTCCCCCTTGCTTGCTGATGTACCAGACTACCGACATGTTGTCCGTCTGTATTGCAATCGTCTCTCGAGTTAGAGAGTCATGAAAGTGTTGCAATGCTAGAAACACCGCTCTCAACTCTAGGACACTGATGTGTAAATGAGGTTCCATGTCTGACCAAGTGCCTTGGACAGTTCTTCCCTGAAACAGCCCCCCCCCACCCTATCAGGGAAGCATCTGTGGTCACTGTGGCAGTGGGAGGAGGAAGTACAAATGGGCGACCTACAGTAACTTGGTGGCTGTTCAACCACCAAAGAAGGTCCTTTCTGCAAACATTTGTCAGAAGAGTCTTGTGTGACATTGGAAGCTGTTGATAAGACCACTGTGTGAATAGTAACCACTGGAGTATCCTCATGTGCATTCGTCCCAGAGGAACCGCTATGAGTGTAGCTGCCATGGTGCCTAACAATTTCAGAACTTGGAATGCCGGAACTCTCCTTTTTATTAACAAATGGGACACTTGACTTCGCAAAGATATTACTCTTTCTTGAGGCAATCTGACCAGGGAGGTGGTGGTTTCTAGATCTGCTCCTATAAAGGAAATATGCTGCGATGGCAATAAAGCAGATTTTTCGAAATTTAAGGTTATGCCCAACCTGGAACACAGGTTGATAGTGTAATCTCTGGTGCGAATGATTTGATGCCTGGTGGTAGCAGTGAGGAGCCAGTCGTCCAGATATGGAAACACCTGGAATCCTAAATGTCTCAGGTGAGCCGTGACCACTGCCATACATTTGTTGAACACACTGGAGGCTGTGGTGAGACCAAAGGGCACAGCTCGGAATTGGTAGTGACTGGCCCCAGCCGGAAACGCAAGTGATCTCTGGATGGACTGGCCATTTTGATGTGTTAGTATGCATCCTTGAGATCTATACAGCACATCCAATCGCCCGTTTCAAGAAACGGAAGTATTGATTGAAGCGTGACCATCCGGAACTTTTCCTTTTTGACAAAGGTATTTAGTTTGCTGAGGTCTAAGATGGGTCTCCAGTCCCCTGTTTTCTTTGGAACTAAAAAAGAACCTGGAGTAAGTTCCGGATCCTATCTGGTCCACCCGGGACTGGCGGGATGACTCTTTTTTTCTTGCAGCCTTTGAATTTCTATGGTTGCTAGATTCCACAGACTGGGTGGAACATCTGGGATTCTTGTACGAATGGAAGGGGATTCTGAAAAGGGAATGACATAACGTATGGTAATTATGCTTTTTACCCAAGAATCTGATGTAATTCCTAACCAGGCATCTGGGTATAAAGCTAAGCGATCCCCGACTGCCTCCAGAGCAGGACGGTCGGGCCTCCTCTCAGGAGTGCTGATAGGGCTTTCCAAGGAACTGCTCCCTGTCACCCTGGTTCTGCGGACCCCCTCTGCTGCCTGGGCGGCGTCTACCATTATACCCCCTCCTCTGCCCCTGGAGGGGGGTTCACTACGTGTGTTCTGGAAAGATCCTTGGGACTTTCAGAACCACATTTTTCCACCTTTCTGCCCTTTGGGTATGGTCTAGTGGGGGAGGAAAAACGGACTCCTACGGCAGATAAAGTCTTCCCTCCTGCTCACACCTAGTGAGAGTCTCCTTGACTTTGGGCCCAAACAGGGAAGAGCCATCAAATGGGGTATTAACAAAGGAAGACTTGAAGGCTTCCACAAAGGAGCATAAGCGCATTCAGGATCGTCTCCGCAGAGCTATCGCTGAACCTGCTGCCTGGCTCGATCCATCAGCTGCATAAGAAATGAGCCGCATGGACGAGTTCACAATAGAATTAAGGGTGTTAAGCTGTGCTGTCACCTTCTCAGAGACAGCATCATCTGTGTTGCCCTTTAGAGGATCTCCAAGCTCTTTGAGGAGATCTTGTTGAAGATGGGTAAAGTGGGTCAAGTAGTTGAGCGATCCCATTGCAAATGTTGCAGAACTAAAGATGCGTTTTCCGTATCTTTATATAGTCCCAGAGTCTTTATTAGGAGAATGAACAGAAGAGGTTTCTGACCTCTCTTTCTTGGTGGCCGCCGCCACTATCATGGCATCAACGGGGACTCCCTTCATAAGAAAAAACTGTCTTGAGGGGAGGTGATAAATTTGTTGGGCCTCCTAGGGACCTGTTCCATGGAATCAGGAGACTCCCACGCCCTTCATGCGACCAAGTCCATTAATTCGTCAAAGGGCGGAGTAACCCAGGAGGTGGAAGGTTGAGACCCAAAGGCCTTCAAGAGCACAGACTCATCCTCAGTAGGGGGTAAGGGACTGCCAGTCACCCCTCTGCCTTAATATTTCCAGGATGTCTGCAAATGAGACATCCTCAGACAAGAAGCGTGGGGACCCTTCTGATTTCTCTAAGTCGGTGTCTGATGTTAAGGATTCCTGAGGGGAATCTAAATGCCTCCTCTTGCACAGTCTTTTTCTGGGGACTTCATCAGTGGGGGCATCTGGTGAAGTCTCAGTCAAGCAGGGGTCACCCAATGAGGTTACCTGAGGCTCTGGGTCTCGACACTTGGTGGGGACCTGTGGTGTAGGGACAGAACGCTGCCCTTTAGGGGAGGAAGAGGAAAGATCCGAAGAGGTAAGGGTCTTAGCAGACATGACCCTCCTCATGGCATCGAAAGCACCAGTTTTCCGACTCAAGGAGTCCACCAGTTCCGAAGAAGATGGCAACCTCCCAGGGGCAGAGACCATGGGCTCCGAACCAGTGGACGGAACCGAGCTCATATGCGCCGAAGTCCCGACAGGGAGAGTCAGAACTGAAGTGTCGGTCGACTCTCTCTCTCCCGGAACCAGCAAGAGGGTGTTGGCTCCGAGACTCTTCGATTGGAACCGAAGAAGTCAAGATTGACTGGGCCGAGGGCACTGGAACAGGCCTCGGCTCCGAGGGTTCCACCACTATCAGATACTCTCTTTCCAGATCCGAAGGCTCAACTGGCCTCAGAGGAGGAGCAGAAATCATGGTGGGGGGGGGTCGAAGGCTTTAAAGCCAACTGGGTCGAAGCTGAAAGCAATTAGGCCAGGGCCGGGTTCACCAAAAGTCTCTGCACCACGTGGTCCACATCGATGTCGGAAAGGTAACGGAAGAACGGGTCAAAGGAACCAAAGAAGCCACCAACTTAAGGATCAGGGACTTTAAAACTTCCGACATCGGCTCCAACACTATGATTTGGCTAAGAGGTAAGATTTTGGTGCACGGCTCCGAAGGCTGCGAAGCCGGCGACCAAGTCTTCCCAGAGGTGCTCGGAACAAAAGCCTTGAGCTCCAATGACACCTTAGAAGACTTAGACCCCTTCAAGGACTTGGAGGTCTGGTCAGTCTTGTCTAATGCTTCTTGAAAATCTGGCTTCAACAGCCCTATATCAACAATGTCCTTCGCCCCTCTCTAATAAAACCCTGTCACTGAAGGAATGGCAGACAGAGCAATCTTCTTGCAAATGTAGTGGACCCAAGCAGTACACACAAGAAACGTGGTTATCGGTGATGGACATCTTCTGTCCACAGTTACACCTTTTAAATCCAGATTTTTGTTTCTCAGACATTATATAAGGAAAATACACACAAATATCAGATCCCTGATAACAATATCAATAAAGTCGAAAAACCACAGAACTCCTTAGCAAGTTCAGATCCCTGAACTGCAATGACTACGAGAATAATGAGACACAAAAAGGGTTCAAATACAACAATTCTATGAAAAATAAGGGGATAGGGAATTAAATTTGACAAAGCCCTGTCAAGTAAATACAACTCAAGAAACGCTAAAGGCCTAGGAGCAACCGCTCCGAATTAGAAAGACAAAAATATACTATCCAGTTAACTCACTGAACAACAATTACAAGAAATATGAGAAGTCTCACAAATATCAAATCCCTGACAGTCTAATAAGTAATTTTAAATTCTTTTAAGAATAAAAAAGGTTACTGGCCCGAGCTTCCTCCGAAGATTGTGCGATCCGTTGCAGTGGCAAACTAGATCTATGGTTGGTAAGAGGACACCATGGGATAGGGACTGTGCCTCGAGCTACTCAAAGATCTTGAACTTGGAAAGCGGCCGACTCGGAGCCGATGGATTGGCTCCAAACCCACGTGTAAAGAACAAACGGCGAGATTGAACAACTTCACATTTATACATTTACAATAATTCTCATTATTATGCCCATATCTTTGCAAGGGAGCATGGTGATAACACAAATGTGCATCCTGAAGCTGACATTCAGATGCACAACTTCTACACTGATATGTAGGCTCTGTCTGTTACAGGTGATGAGATATTATGCTTTGCTTATTTACCAATTATGAGAAATAATATATTAATCATATTTCTGTGAATATCTCAAGAAAGAAGCATCACACAGTAATGGTTAAGGTATCATTTTAAAGCTGACAGTCATACTAACAAATTAAATTCAAATTGTATGGGTCTGCATGGTACATTGACCAAGATATTGTGCTTTGCTTTTCCAAAAAGGTAAAATATATGCACAATATCAGCATTACTTGCCAAATATTTAATAATTACTGATATGCACTATCAACATTTACACTGTTGGAAAGGTCAGTGTCTACTGAACAACCTTCGCATTTACATTTTTAGTGTAGCTCTTAAAGAGTTATGAACATTTGTTTTCTGTATGGTATTACAAATGGATTTTCTGGAAATGAGCTCAGGCTGCACTGCTGTTCCTATGGTGGAATTAAGCAGGCAGCTTTTTCTGAGCTGCTCCACAATGAATGAGTTAAAGTCAAAACAACTGCGTTCCTTCATGCTTCAAAAGTAGCAATGAGTTCACTCCAAGGGCAATACAGAAAGCATCCAAGTACAGACCATGTCTCTCTAGCTGCACTGAAAACTTGAGGGAGCCTCTTTGTTGTGTCCTATAAAGTAATTTAATTTCAGATATTTTTCTAAAGTTTGCTGGACTGAGGTTACTCTCCTGTATTTCAGTTTCCACTATTAAAATATACACATTTAAAAAGTTCCAATAGTGCATGTACATTCCTGTTCTCTTCCAGTAGGGCACATTGTGGTCACATTTCAAACAGAACTTTGCAAATACCTTTTCAACGCACACATCCGTACAAGCAATTTGATATATACACGACATACAGTTCTAATACATTTGTAACACAAGCATCTTGTATGAATCATTTCAATATTCACCAATGACATAAAATTACTTACAAAATTCCAGCTAGCTGTGCTGTCAGTACCTCCTTTTGTCATGAGTACATAACTTCTTTCTCTGATGTTGTCAATTTTCATTTTATCCTCGACATACGGGACAGAGTCCCCAGCTACGTTTGACCTTGGGAGGTCACATGGAATGATATTCCTAAGCACCACAGGAAAAATGACACTCTTCACCTGGAGACCAGATGTAAGGAGAAGCCCAAGTTGCTGCTGAACAAATATCATTCATACATGCTCTAGACTGAAAAACTGCTGAAGTAGCTACAGCTCTTGCTTTTTATTATGGACAAAAGAAATACAATCCCTGAGCCATCTAGCTAGCGTCACTTTGCTAACTGACTGGCCAAGAGTTGTAGATAGAAAAGACACAAATAGCTGGTCTGATTTTTTTAAATCCTTAGTTCAGTGTAGATAGAACCTTATTTGTCTGTGAACATCCAATGCATGTAAGCAGTACTCACCTTTGTTAGAAAAGTTGGGAAAAAAATACTGCTAAATTAGTAGTCTGTTTAATGTTGGTCTCTGACACTACCTTAGGCAAAAATGAAGGATTGGTTCTTAGCGAAACTTTATCTTTGTGGAAAATCAGATAAGGAGGTTTACATAAGGTTTGTATTACTGAAATCCTTCTGGCAGAATTTACTGCCACTAAAAATATAGTTTTTCAGGATAAAAATTTCAGATCACATTCAGCTGAGGGTTCAAAAGGAGGTTGAATAATGGCTTGTAGCAATAAGCTAAGATCCCAAGGTGGTGAAGGATCTTTGTTAAGTGGGCTTTACAAGAGTACTCCTTTTAAGAAGGCCTTGCAAAGCTTATGACAAGCCAAAGAGAATTCTTTAAAACCATTAAAATCCAAATCCACCAAAACCACTAGAGCAAGTGACTTAAACCTTAAACCTTAGCACGGATATAAATAGGACGTGCTGGAGGGATAGATTTATCACCCAGAGACTCCCCATGCTGTGGAATAAAATCCCGGTCAATGTGAGGCAGAGCACCTCGCTAGCTCTGTTCAAGAGAAATCTTGACCAGTGGATGGGAGATCGTAGGTTTACCCCGGGAATCATCTCTGTGTCACTGCTGGACAGAGGCACAACAAACTGATGGGCACATTATTTCTAACATAAGGGGTGGCGTAAGCCACATAACTTTGGGCTAGGCTTATAAATGCCTTAGGGCAGATAGCCTAGTATAAACCTATGAACCTATGAACCTATTATGGATGGCAGCTAATTGAATTTTTATGGTAGACTGGGAAGCACCTGCTTTAAAAAGTGAAGCTAAAAATTCTAGGATTTTACTGATGTGCACTGACAAAGGGTCAAAATTGTTATCACAAGCCCAAAAGGTAAACCTCCTCAATTTACTAGCATAGACTTTACAGGTAGCTGGATTATGAGAGGCTGAGTATATGTCGTACCGGGGAGTAGAGCGAGGGATGCCTGGCTATTAACAGAATTGGAGAAACCAAGCGGTCATCTTGAGATTTACAATGTTCAAATGGATTAATCCCTCTGGACTAGAAAAATAAAGGTCTAGAACCAGGTCCAAAATCCAAGGTTGTTGAATCAGATAAGGCCAAAGAAAGGGAAACCATATCGGTCAAGGTCAACAAGATGCAATGATTACTTTGCTCTTCAACCTTACTGCTTTTCTGTAGGAATTTCAGGATTAGAGGAATTGGGGGAAAGGCATACAGCAGTCCAGAGGGCCAAATGCAGAAAAGAGCATCTCTCAGTGACTCCCCTGTTGTGAGGATCAGGGGAGAGTAGTTGCTGCACTTGTTGTTTAGGGGAGAGGCAAACAGGTCAAAGTAAGGCTGCTCCACTGAAGGAAACTCCTTTCCATCACCTTTGGACTGAGAGACCACTCATGAGGCAGGAGAATACACCTGCTTAGTTTGTCCAGTATCACACTGGAAATCTCCAGAATGTGAGTTGCTATCAGAAAGAGGTTGGAAGAGATCGCCCACTGCCACATTCTGAGAGCTTCTTGATAAAGGAGACAGGATTTGGTTCCTCCCCATTTGTTGATGTACCCAAGCCACTCACATATTGTCCATTTGAATCACAAGTGTTCCTGAAGAAAGAGCAGTTTTGAAAGGCTTGCAATGCTAAAAGCACTGTCCTTAACTCCAGTACACTGATACGCAAGTTGGCCTCTGCGGGGAACTAAGTGCCTTGGACAGTCTTGCCCAGATAATGCCCCCACCATCTGGGAGGTGTCCATGCTCACTATGGCTTGGGGTTGCGAACAGTCAAAGGGGAGGCCTAGAAGAACATCTTCAGAATGCATCCATCAAGCTAAACCTTTTTTGCAAAGACTGGTGATGACAATCAGGTCCAACATGGGCTGATGTAACATTGACCACTGAGATTCTAGCAGCCATTGTAGTATCCTTGTATATCATCTTGCTAAGGGAAAGTACAGTTGTGTACACTTACGATAAATGTAGATGTTAGAGTGTATTCACTGTTGCAGTCATCACACTTGGGTTATCCTGCCAGGGGTAGCCCTCAGTTGGCCCAAATACCAGAGGCTTAGTATTTCTGCGTTGGGATAACCCAAGTGCGATGACTGCAACAATGAAACACGAAGAACGTCTAGGAGTTATAGCTGCAGCCATGCAGCCCAGTGCTTGAAGGAATAGACAAGCAGTTACTTTTCTGTTGCCAATTAGTTTCTGTACCTGAACTCGGACTTTCTGTAATCTCACAGAGGGAAGAGAAGCTATGGAAGTTTGAGTAGTTAGAAAGGCTCCTATGAACTCTAAACTCTGAGTTGGGGTCAATTTCAATTTTTCGTAAATTACAGTTATTCCCAGATGAGGGCAAAAGTGAAGTACATGGTCACTTGCTTCTATCAACTGATGCCTGGACTGAGTGATAATAAAAGTCAATCATCTAGATAAGGAAACATTCGGAATCCCTGCAGTCTCAAGAGAGCTGCTACTACTGCCATACACTTGGTGAGCAGCCTGGGGGCTGTGGTGAGACCAAAGGGCAAAACTCTGAAACAAAAGTGATCTGCTCTCAGCCAGAAGTGGAGGAATCTTCTGTATTGTTTGTCCATTTTTATTTGGTAATATGCACCCTGAAGATCTACTGAGCACATCCAGTCTTTTTTTTTTCAAAACTGGAAGAACAGACTGTATCATAATCATCAAGAATTTGGTTTGACGAACTGATTTGTTCAGTACACTTAGAGCCAGGTGAAAATTAAAAAAGCCTTACAGTTATCTATGGTCATAAGCGGAGGGAAAATGCTCAGCAATCTGCTGAGTTAATCATGCATGGCAACATTTACACCCACCTTGAAACTATAGCAAACCTGCTGGCAGACAAATTCAGTTCAAACTTCTCTATTCCAGCAACTCCTAACACATCCAAAGAAATAACACCATCCCTTACCAGTCATTACAAGGGAATAGGTTCTTACTGCATTGGCTAAAGCTAAAAACATAGCCTCTCTGTGTCCCGACAACATTCCAGGATGCTTTTTAATAGCTTAAAATAGAATCTATCAGGGCCACTAGAAACCATCTTTAACCACAGCCTCCAGACTGGCTTTGTCCCAGAGGAATGGAGGACTGCAACATTCACCTCTCTGCACAAAGGGGGCCCATGAACTGACACAGGGAACTATGGACCCATAAGCTTGACCAGTCTTATCTGAAGGCCATGGAGAGAATCATGGACCTGATCAATAATGACATAGGAAATCTCGGAACACTGGACCTGACCCAATTTGACTTTGTCAAAGGGTGGTCTTGCCTGTTAAATCTGGTGAACTTCTTAGAGAAAATCACCAGCATCACAGATGAGGGTAAAATGGTACTCGCCTCTTATCTAGACCTGGCCAAAGCTTTTGACACAATCCCCCACTCAGGGATCATAGATAAACTTAATGAGTTAGGCATAAAGCCAAACACTGTCAGATGGATATCAAACTGGCTCAGTGATGGGGCAAATGTTGTCCAGATAGGTGAATCCACTTCTGATAAGAATCCAGTTACTAGCTATGTCTCACAGGGCTCAGTGCTCAGACCCCTTCTGTTTGGTATATACATCTCTAAAGTGAAGACCAACGTTGGGAGCCTCTGGCTTACCAAGTTCGCCAACAACTGTAAGTTGGGAGCAATTGTTGAAGCCACAAATGATGTTAACATCCTACAAACAGGCCTGACAATGACAAACAACTGGTGCTAAAACCATGGTCTGAGGCTGAATGCTAAAAAATGTGTAATCATACACTTTGGTAAATCACATACTCCTAGAAATTATAATATTGATAGCACACTCAATGGTGAGGGGCCTAGGAAAACAGATAGTAACCTAAACTTTGACCAGAAAGTAGCTACTGTATTGAGGAAATCCTTCTGTGTGGCTCAACCTATAAATAAAGGCATGGCATCAAGATCAAAGGAAGTCACAGTGCCATTGTACTTGTTCCTCATCACATCCATAATAGAGTACATTGCTCTCTTCTGCATGTACCTAACTATGCACTTACACCAACTAAAGCAGTCCCAGAGGTTACTGACTAAAAAAAATACAAAGAGTTAAGACACATGCCTTATGCAGACCAACTAAAGACCTTATCCTTTTACTCCATCTCATATCATTTATTGGAGAGGTAACTTATGTCTGACCTACAAAACATCCTCTGATCCAGCCCTGATAAAAATGTTACATATTCACAAGAAAAATTATACACGGGTTACTCATTCCATGGACCTGAACCTTATTTGTGACTAACAGAACCTGCTGGAGAGTTAGATTCATACACCAAAGGCTACCTCATTTATGGAATAAACTTCCCACCTTCATAAAACAAAGCCCATCCCTCAATCTCTTCATAAAATAATTTGGATAAATGGATGGAGAACCGTAAATTCACTCTTGGGGTACTGCCCATGTCTATTATGGACAAAGGCAGTCTGTAAAATGAACCTGGGCTCCAACACTCAAAAGACTCACTACCCTGATAATTCCCCATATATGGGATGGGGTAGTAAGATACAGTATTACACATCCTGAGCATTATTGGCTAGAATTGTAAAGGGTCTTGTGCCATTAGGCTAGTAATCGCCAATGAAACTATGAACCTAAGTGGTACTGTTTCAGCATACAAATGCTGGGACCATGTCAGTTAAGGTTAACATCTCCTTGTAATATTAAAGTCTGATTTGTATTACTGGACAATACTAGAGTTTGGGGGGGTAACGACTGTTCAGATGAAAACAGAGTACAACAAGAACTTTAATCTTTGATTACAGTCCTAATGACTACCCATTTGCAGCCATATCCATCATGGCACAATGAAATCCATGTTTTTCTGTCTGGATTTTCAGCCCACAATCGCAACTCTGTGTGGAGAAAATAAACAGGAGATGACATAACTAAATGAATGCCACAATGAATGAACAGAGTGAACCCCTCTTCCTATTACAGTCTACTGACAGAACAGGAAAATGGACAGAGAGTTGTTTTCCGAAGATCTGCAAAATAATACATTTAAAAATGGGCAGCAACAATGACCACCATATTAAATACTAACATTTTAACACCAGGACTGGAGTAGCTTACCAAGACTTTTTTTTTCTTGTAGTTCTATTCAGGGATTTCTTTCCACCCACACTACTTTCTAATCTTGCTATGCTCATCTTGGTCTCCCTCTCTTTCAACTAATATTTTCAAAACCTTCCCACAATTTATTACATTAGCCATATCAGTTATATGCTGCAATCGACAAAATCTGCCATTTCAAATCTTTCACCTCCAGTAAGGTTTCTGCATTCTCTCTATAATTCCCAAATGAAGTACAAAAAAATAACTTATTTGAAGCTCTTACAATTTTGTCTGTGGTTCTCTAAAGCATTATTGGCATTATTACCATCACCAGATTTCATGGCAAACATTTGCTCATAAATTGAGCATCCTAGTAGTCTTTCCATACAAAAACAATAACACGAGTAACAATGTGCAAATTATATCACATTTTTATAATTATTGGCATTACTACCATCACCAGATTTCGTGGCAAACATTTGCTCATAAATTGAGCATCCTAGTAGTCTTTCCATACAAAAACAATAACACGAGTAACAATGTGCAAATTATATCACATTTTTATAATTAAAATAATCTGGACTGGCATAAGACCTGTTCACAGAACTTATTAAAACAGACAGTTTATCAAAGATGTACCCAAAATAGGCACAATTATAACTGATTAGCCAAAGTTCGCCATGCAATTTTTTTTTTTTAAATGTTACTTAAATTATTTTAATAGATAAACCTGTTAATCTGACAGCGTCTGATATACTGAAAGACCAGAATCATTTTACTGTTCGGTTTTATAACACAAACGCCCCGTTTTTTTTTTTTTTTTTTGTTTCTTTTTTTAGCAATTTGCATTTTTATCAACTTTATGTTGAAAAGAAAATTTGTACACTTCTTTCTGTTAAAAAAATCCTACTCTTCTTATTCACTACAGCTTTCATTTCCAAGTCTCAATTCTCCACTTCCCCAAGCATCCCTATTAAAGACAGTCCACCTCTAAAAAAAATTCTCAGATCATCCAAACAAGCACAGATTTTCTTACCCATAATGGCTTCCTTTATTGCCTTCATACATCCCCATTCCTTATGCAGGACTATGAAAGCCCTACGCATCTATGCATCAAAGGTATCCTACAACTATTAAAAATTACACAAGTATTAGCTCACTTTTTCACCTACCAAGTTCCTGATAATTACATCCTTTTCATATTACTTTAGACTGATTAACGTAATGTTAAACTGGGTGCCTCATCTTGGGGGGAATGCAGAGGAGTTGGCATTCACCTAATCATAGACATCTGCTGTGGAAAACTCTGGGCAGCAGTCAATGTACCTAGAGACTTCTAAGGTTTCTGAGGAGAGGACAAAAAGAGGAAATCCTTTTTGCTCCATATGTTATGGCAGAAGGCTGCTGCTGATGATGATCAATAAGTGGTAGGACCAAGGGCTCAGGAGCAGGCTGCTTCTTGAAACTAGAAGTCAGTAATATGACAGTAGGGTAAGACAAATATAAACCACTAGAGTGGTGGTTGTTGTTTCAGTAATGCCAAGCACTGCACTAAGGCTGATGGTTCCAGGTATATTGGCATTGGCTAAGTACACTAGGTCCATTATAGAACCCAAGTCTGCCATCATCACCAGTGTCAAAAATCTGACCTGGCATCAGTAGACTTGAAATTTGCACCACATTGTTGTTGGCAAAAAATGACATGCATGCAATGCCTGCCACTAGAAGCATCAACACAAACATATGCTGCAGAAAAATCAGTGCTTAATTCCCAAGTATCAGTAAGGGCCTTGATGTCAGGATCAACACTACTGGATATGCTGCAAGCATCTTCAGGTTCAGGACCAGCTGAAAGAAATGTGGCACTGGGGAAGAAAAATGAGGAGACCAGCAGACTGAAGAGAATACCAACAAAGATTTTCTGGGCTCCGACAGAAGGTATAAGGGACCTGACAGCAGAAAGACAAGCCCAAGTCCTCATTTTGGCCTTTGAATATCTGTCGTAATCTGAGACATAACAAAAAGGGGAGCTGTTCTGGACAAAACCAGTTTTGATGGCTCTGGGGAAGGGAAAACACATCTGTGCCGAACAAATACTGAACTTGATTCAACAGTTCTGGCAAAGAATGTAATACCACAACTAATTTTCAGAACTGGTTCTGACATGTTACAACATAATGGAGTGATCCACACAATAAAAGCAAACTGGGCTAAGATCAAGTTTATTTTAGTACTTGTATACTAAACACTTTACAAAACTTATTTCTAAGTACCTACAAAAAGTAGATGAAGAAATTATGTACATACCAGAATGAGAGATCCATGTTGTCCACTTCCATCTCAACTACTGGGTGTATTAAATCCAAAGCCAACAACTTCAGACTCTTGGATCAAAGGCTCAGGCTTCTCCCCATACCCATATTTAACCAGGTCTCTCTCAGTTCCTCAGAATTAATTTGTCTACCTATAACAAAGGCTTTACATGTATTACATAAAAATGAAACGGGACCCGAAAATAACAATGACACACTTCCAGACTAAGTAAGACAGGTCAAGTACAGTCAGTCGAAAATCCACAGTTGTGACAATTTTGCAGTGGGACAGGGGGAGGAAAAGGCTCTAGTGTTCTGTCAAGTAAATAATTTTTTAATCTAATGGTGTCTTTTTTGTCCACCTCAAGTATTAGGACAGAGTCACCAGCTAGTAGAAACCCCAGGAGGTCACATAATAAGGATTTTCTGGTGAATAGTAGAACCAAATGAAGTAGGACCTGCAGCAACTCGAGAGACCACAGAAGGTTTCTAACCAAGAGAATCCAGGGGGTCCACAACATGACATACATACATGGAAAGACTGAAAGCCCTATCACTGTACTCTGCATCATACAGGCTGCTCAGAGGCAACCTGTGCCTGGTCTACAGAGCAGTTTTGGACCCTAACCTAATGGAAATGCTGAAAATCCGCAAATCAAATGGAACACGAATAACTCACTCATCTCATGCCTGATCTCAGCCTAGCCTGTGAGATTAACAAAACATGCTGGATAGACAGATATATCTTGCAGCGATTGCCACTTCTCTGGAATAAGCTCCCACTCCATGTGAAGCAAAGATTCTCAATGATCCTATTCAAGAGCAACCTTGACAACTGGATGGGTGACCATAAATTCAAACCATGAGTGCCACCTATGTGCCTCATGGACAGGAGCAGTTGGTGCTGAGCACAGAATTGCTCTAACAATGACCATCTACCAAGCACCAAAGCACCAATAAGGGTATCGGGTTATTACAAGGCTAGGCTTGTAAAGGCCCTATGGCCATTAGCCTAGTACCCTCCTAAGAACCTATTAACCTATGACTGCAGATCCAGCTTGTAATGGGAATAAAAGTATTGACAGCAGATCAAGTAGATGCAGCACAGATATCAATAGGCACCAAGGCTGCGATGGATGTAACAGGTCTAGTAGAATGAATTGTAAACTGTATAAAAATTACTTATCAACAGCTAAGTCTGCTATACAGCGCAAAAACAATTCCTTACTCCTAGTATAATCACCCCAGCTAACAATCCTCTTTTACCCTCTTTTCTGTAAGGTTCACCTATTTTTGAATAACATCCAGCTCTCTCTTGTATAACAGCTGGAGCAATGTTATAATAAGACAGCTAGATTTGCAGCTAGCCTGACACAAACCTCATCATTGGTCTACACGTGCTCTTAGTTGGTTAGAACTCCCACATCAATTAGCCTATATGGAACTTCGTCTAACTCATAAAATAGGTTCATAGGTTCATACTAGGCTATCTGCCCTGGGGCAATTATAAGCCTAGCCCAATTCTGTATGGCTTAGGCCACCCCTTGATTTGAGTATAGTGTGCCCTTTTTAAGGTTTAGTTTACTGTGCCTCTGTCTAATAGTGACACGGGAGTAATCCCCGGGACAAACCCACGATCCCCCATCCACCCATTATATAACCCCTCTACCTGCCCTTCTATCTCCTAAGTACTATCTCCCTAATCTTCCTCTGCACTCTCAAGACAAAAATCTGCTTAAAATCTAAACAAAAAAAAGTATGGGGCAAAGTTTATACTCACACTGCATATCCAAACTATGGAACTGTATCCCAAATTCAATCAGAACTATATCTAGCCTCCATGTATTTAACTCCTCTCTCAAATAATTTCTCATTAAGTCATAGCTACACCCATGCCCCTCACCTGTATGATCTAATTTAACAAATACTTCACATTCTTATTAACCTAATCTTTCATCATAGCCATCTATACCTTTCAACACCCGCCCTCTCCCCTTTCTTAGGGGGCACCTGAATTTTTTTTTTTTTTTTTATTTCCTAGCATAGTACGCAGCACGTGAGGTAGAAAAATGGACTTGCAGAGCTTATCCATGAAAACATAGGACTTTCCTTAAGATATGAGTTGCCATGAGAAAGCACTGGGAAGACATCAGCTACTGCCAAACCCTAACTGCTTCCTGACACAATTTACATGAGCTAGTTCACCCTTGTTTGCTGATGTAACACACCACCGCTGTATTGTCTTTCTGAATTGCTATCACACCCCTGAGGAGGAAGTCCTGGAAGGCCTGCAATGCTAGGACTGCCCTCATGTCCAGCATGTTGATGTTAAGATTGGCCTTTGTTAATGTCCATGTGCCTTGGACAGTCTACCCTTTGAAATGCCTACTCCAACCCAGTAGGGAAGTGTCCATAGTAACAGTGGCCACTGGAGATGGGAAAATAAAGGGCCAAACTAGAGGGACCACAGGGAAGTTAACAATCACTTAATATGCTGCATGCAGATTCTTGTAAGCCTAAATCAGAAACTGCATGGGTTAATACAATATTGACCACTAAACTAAGAGGGTCCTCTGCAGCACTTGTGTGTAAAATCTGGCAAGACGAATTAGAGTTATGGAAGCTGCCATTGAGCCCAAAGGGCGAAGAACTGATTTTACTGAGGGATTCGAATGAAACAGGACCTCATAAGTTTAATGACACAGAGCAAAGATTCTGGATGCTAGAAGTCTGGCTATTTGCAAAGTGGTATGCAGGTGGCATCCTATGAATTTTATCATCTGAAGTGATGTCAATTTGAACTTCTCCATGGTGACTGTGATTCCTAGATGAAGGCATAACTGGAGACCACAATCTCCTTCTCTCCAAAGTAGCTCCCCTTAACCTCAGTAACTCTTCTCTCAGCTGGTTCTCTAGTTACTTATCTGATTCTCTCAGCTGGTTCTCTAGTTACTTATCTGATATTCTACAATCTGTGAAATGGCTCTGTGATACCTCCCCTTTCCTTTCTGTCCACACCGGGGTTCCCCAGTGCTCCATCCTGCGGCCCCTCCTACTCAATATCTTTAACAATAACCTTGTTCAGCACTGCCCCCACTCCACTCATACACCATCACTCAAGAATCTCTGCACTCAGTTGGAAAAATGACTCTCTTCCAAATCAACTGCTCCTAAATCCAAACAAAACTAAACTACTACTTTTCTTTCCTAAACCTCTCCAACACTCAAACCCTCATTCTTGGTCTCCTCTCTCAACGTCGAATCCCACACTAAACTCCTTGGGGTGTACATCGATGATGAACTCAAATTCGACATCCACATCAACAACTGAGACACCAAAAATATGGCGCTCTGTATAGGAACAAACAAATTCTTAACTCCTAAATCTAAACTGTCCTTAGCTCAAGCTTACCCGCCCCTTACTAAATGCTTCCATTATCTTTTTCCACCTCCAAAAGAATCTTTCCAACAAACTTGAACTCACTTATAATAAAATAGCCAGATTTGTTAGTAATCTCCCCTGCAGGTCTCACCACCGTCTTTCCTTAAAGAAACTACACCGGCTAGAATTTCAACATCAACTCATACTCCCACAGCTCCACCTGGCCCACTCGTTCATTCACCAACCCCTAGCCTGCCCATCTCTAGCAAACCTCATCTCCCCTATATTCCTAATAGTTACCTATGTAGCTCTGAAAAAAGTACAGTTTTGTACCTACCATAAATGTAGATGTTCGAGGATCCACATTGCTGCAGTCCTAACTATTGGGTAGTCCGCTGTCCAGTCGGCCCGAATACCAAAGTATATGGCTGACGTCGGTCAGGGCGCATTAGACTGACGTCAGTACGTCAGGGTACTAATGCGCATGACCGACGTCATATCCTCAGTCTTTTCTTGCCCCAGATGTCAGAAGACCCTGAAAAGATAAGGCCAAAACCAAAGACTCCAAAAATACCTGCACCAAAAATATGTACAATATATACAAAATTACCAGAATAGAACCTCACCTACACAACCACCCCTAAACACAGAGGGGAAGGAGGGAGGGTAAATTGGACTGCAGCAATGTGGATCCTCGAACATCTACATTTATGGTAGGTACAAAACTGTACTATGTTCTTCATTCCACATTGCTGCAGTCCTAACTATTGGGTAGAATCCCAAAGCAGAGGTAAGGGAGGCTGGCAAATCATAAGGAAGCAGGAACTGACAACATGCCTTGCAAAATAGCTGTGGCAAAACCAGCCCTAGACTTAGAGTAGAGAGGAAGGTGATAATGCTTAGAGAAAGTATGCACTGAACTCCAAGTAGCTGCCTCCAAAATATCCTTAGTTGCCACCCCTTAGAAATGCTGTTGAAGTGGCAGTAGCCCTAGTGGAATGAGGCCTAATCCCAGCTGGAATCTCCTTGCCATGATGGGAATAACAAAATGCAATGCAAAACCCAATCCACCTAGAAATAGTTTGTTTTGACACAGGCTTGCCCTCTGAACCCAAAGCAAAAGAAACAAACAACTGCTGAGACTGCCTAAAATCCTTAGTCCTGCTCAAATAATAACGCAATTGCCTGTGTACATCTAAAGTGTGCAAAATCTTTTCCCCTTTATTTTGGGGATCTGCATAAAAAGTAGGCAAATGAATAGTTTGCTTTAAAGCCACACTAGAAACCACCTTAGGCATAAAGGAAGGATTAGTACGTAAAGATACCCTATCCTTATGAAAAATCAAGAAAGGCTCTACCGCCATAAGGGCCTGCAACTCAGAAACCCTTCTTGCAGAAGTAATGGCCAACAAAAAAGCAGTCTTCCATGACAAGTATTTCAATTCAGCAGTAGCCGCAGGCTCAAAAGGTTGTAGAGTAAGTTTCTCCAACACAAAATTGAGATCCCAAGCAGGAGTAGGAGCTCACGTGGGGTCTTATATTCTTTGCCCTCTAAGAAATTGCTTGAACAAAGGATGCGAAAACAATGGTGGGTCACAATCATAGTGAGCTGAAATTGCTGCAGCATGAATCTTAATGGAAGAGAAAGACAAACCTTTGTCCAATAACTCAGTAAGATATTGAAGAGCCACACTCAAATTAGGCTCAGAAATCTCCAAATTGTTTGCTGCACTCCAAAATAAAAATCTCTTCCATTTTTCTGCATACACTTTCCTTGTACTAGGTCTTCTGGCTTCCATAATCACATTTAAAACTTGTTGAGGAAGTTGAGACCTGCTGTCTTTCAAAACAGAATATGCCAGGCTGTTAGATGAAGATAGTGAAGCTTGACATTGAGCAGGTGACCGTCCCTCTGAGACAACAGGTGTGGAATCAAGGGTAAAGGCCATGGAGGCTTCCTTACCAGACTCCTCAGTAATGGGTACCAGTGCTGCCGAGGCCAATCTGGAGCTATTAAAATCATCCTTGGCTTGTCTTGTCTGACCTTTAGAAGTACCTTTGGGAGAAGAGGCAGAGGTGGAAAAGCATACACATGAAGATTTTTCCAACTGAAAGAAAGAGCATCCACTTTCCAAGCTGTGTGATGAAACCTCTTTGTGCAAAACTTTGGCAGCTGGTGGTTTAGTGGAGAAGCGAACAGATCTATGTCTGGAGTTCCCCATGACACTGTCAATTTTGAAATACATGAAGATCCAGTTTCCACTGTGGGGATCCATGATTTGTCTGCTTAACACATCTGCTAAGGAGTTCTGTGCTCGGCAGAAACCTTGCCTGAAGAGTTAGTTGCAAGCTGAGCGCAGTCTCCCATAAAATCATTGCTTGCCTGCACAATGGGTAAGAATGTGTTCCCCTTGTTTGTTGATGTACCACATGACAGTTGTGTTGTCTGTTAGAATCAATACCTGCCCTGGAAGAAGTAACTCCTTGAAAGCCATTAATGCAAACTGGACTGCTAACATCTCTTTCATGTTGATATGTAGATGCTGTAGTCTGGCAGGCCACTTGTCTTGTATCCACTTTCCATTTAGATGAGCTCCCAAGCAATGTCTGAGGCATCTGTCGTTAGAATCTGACTCGCCTCTGGCCGGGTCACAGAGAGTCCCTTGTTTAGGTGACATTCCTGAGCCCACCACAAAATTCCTTTTGAATGCAAGGTATTATTTGAATGACAGTGTCCAAATCCTGGCAGTGCTGTGTCCATACATTTTTGAGATACCATTGCAGCTTCCTCATATGCAGTTTGGCATTGGGAAGTACCAGAATACAAGATGCCATGAACCCTAAGGCTTGAAGGACTGTCCTTGCAGTCAGCCCGGACTGAAGAGATAGTTGATGGAAGTAACTGGAAAGATTCTTTTGTTTGTCCGGGGTTAAAAAGGCCATCTGGGCTGCTGTATTCAGTCTCACACCCAGAAAGCACATGTCTTGAGAGGGTACTAGACTGGACTTTATTTCGTTCACAGAATACCCTAGGCATCTTAGCACTGCTATGACATAATCCAAATGCTGTAGAAGGTCTTCCTTTCCTTGAGCTAGAATCAGGCAGTCGTCCAAGTAAGGATAGATTTGAATTCCTTTTAGCCTGAAGTAAGCTATCACTGGAGCCAGAACCTTTGTGACTACTCTGGGCAGTGGATAAGCCAAAGGGCAATGCAGAGAACTGATAATGAGAATTTCCAGCTCGAAAACGCAGATACTTCCTGCAACTTAGTCTTATAGGCACATGAAGGTAAGCTTCCTTGAGATCTAAAGTTACCATCCAGTGATCTTTGCCCAGCAGAGGTAAAAGCTGTTGTAACGTCAACATTTTGAACTTGGGAATGTCCAGATAAGTGTTGAGGATAGATAAATCCAAAATTGGTCTCCACGTGTTCCCCTTCTTGGTACTAGGAACAGGCGAGAATAAAATCCTAGGCCCCTTTCTGGCACAGGAACTGGCTGAATGGCCCCTATTTGGAGCAACAGAGAAATTTGCTTGTGAGCCTCTTTTCTTTGTAGAGGAGGAATGTCTGGCATGCCTTTGAAAGGAGGCAAGGTATGGAAATAAAACCTGTAACCGTGGTGAATGATATCCAGAACCCATCTGTCTTGAGTAATTAAATCCCAATTTTCTTTGAAAAGAGACAGCCTTCCTCCCAAAGGTGCTGCCAGGCGAGAATGTACTGGCAGCTGAAAAGGCAGGTCATTAGGTCTGCTTACGAAAGGACTGACCCCTGCCCTCACCAGAAGTCTGAGCAGGGGAACTCCCTGGCCTAGGCCTAAAAGAACCTTGAGCTCTGCCCCTACCACGTGTAGACCTACCCCTAGACTGGGAATCATAAGCAGGATAAGTCCATCCCTTAGTAGGCCAATTTCTACTAAACTTCGGAGGCTGCACCTGCAAAAAATCCTTAACAGTTTGCATAGACTTAGCCTTGTCCTCCATTTTCTTTAAAACTGCTTCCACAGGCGAACCAAACAACACATCAGACTGCAAAGGAGCATCCAAAATCCTTGTTTTAACATGCTCAGCTAAATTCTGATCTCTCAACCAGGCATGCCTACGAAGAACAGAACCAGTGGCAGCCACCCTCGAGGAGGCCTGCACAGCATCAAAACCACACTGCAAGGAATGTTTACCCACCTGTTCAGACACATGAACTAAATCCTGCAACTCTTTACACTCAATACCTTCTGCCAGAGCATCCACCTTAGATTTCAATTGTGAAAGGAGGTAATTCTGATACTTTAACATGTGAAACTGACAATTCAATGCCCTCATGGCTAAAGTGGAAGAAGGATACACTTTCTTTCCCCATCTATCCAAAGCCCTTGCCTCTTTATCAGGAGGAACAGGATTTTTAACAACAGAGGCCTTCACACCTTTAGGCCCCTGAGAGACAGTTTCCGGGTCTGCCCTAGGACTCTTAAAAAGATACTTATGAGCTTCAGGCACCCTATAGTACCTATCCGGTTTAACTGGGGCAGGAGGCAAAGAATCAGGATTCAGGGAAGCCTCTGCAAAAACATCTTCCACCACATTCAGAACAGGAGGTATAGCTAAAGGCCTATGCTGGGGTAAAAACAAGAATTCCCTAAGCCTCTTCCTGGAATCAGAGAAATCTTGACCTTCCCATTTAAAATGCTCCCTCATGGAATGCAGAGTCTCTGAAAATGAAAAATCCTCAGGAGGAGAAGCCGAAGGAGTAGAATCATCCACATCAGAATCAGAATAAGGAGGATACTCCTGCAAGTCTTCAGCCAAAGACTCAGAAGCCTCCGAACATTGCTCAAAACTCTCATACTCAGGTTCCACCCTAGGCCTCTTATCAGGAGGGGGCATAGAACCTCTAATCATAGTAATCAAATCCTCTGCCATTTTAAGCATATGTTTCTTAGGCAAAGACCCTGAAGTACTAGGAGAAACCCCCACTGAAGCTAAAATTGGCCTGCCTCTCAAAGAAGCCTTGGAAACAGAAAGGGGAGGCTCTAACCACCTTAGGAAGAGAGGGAAGAACAGCCACCTGAGAAGCCCCCTCAGCCTGGCCTACTTCCTGAGAGGATACATCCTGTAACAGTAAAGTCTCTCCCTGAGACTCCAAAGAAACACCTGGCAGAACCTCCGGCTCCACTGAGCCTTCTAAAGAACCGACGTCTGGGACTGTCGGTTCTTCCACTCTAGGCTTTGCTGCTTTGTCCTTGCGCTTTTTGGCCGAAGCGGGCGTCGGAGTATCCGACGGCATTTTATAATTACAACGCTTCCCTAAAACTAACCTGGCACAGTCTAACCTTCTCTTAATAGTGCGTTTGTTAAATCTAGCACAAGAGCGGCATCCAACAACGTCGTGCTCAGGCCCTAAACAAGGTATACACAAAGTATGGTAATCCCTATGAGGTATCTGTTTCCCACAAGAAATACAGTTATTCACTTTTTCTGACATTCGGTTAAATACTGAGGCAAGAAAAACCAAAATATTCCCCAACGGGTACTTAGCCAACTTTGATTCGGTCTGAAACTCTGACTTCAGAAACTTTCAGAACGCCAACCTGCACTCGCAAAATTGCTTCTGCATCGGACCATGCGGCAAAAAAGACTGAGGATATGACGTCGGTCATGCGCATTAGTACCCTGACGTACTGACGTCAGTCTAATGCGCCCTGACCGACGTCAGCCATATACTTTGGTATTCGGGCCGACTGGACAGCGGACTACCCAATAGTTAGGACTGCAGCAATGTGGAATGAAGAACATCTCTTGTTACATACCTCAATACCCACCAAATCCATTGGCAAAATACATAACAGTCACTCAGTCTTCTCTGCATGGAACAAACTCCCTCTCCACATACGTTCTCTTAGTAACCCAGCTAGTTTCAAAACAGCATTAACAGAATTTCTGCTAAACTCCTGCATCTGCTCCTGTAATGACCCCCCCAAATGTCCCCACTTCCATCTTCTCCCTCATCTCCCCCTCTTCCTCTTTCACCTCCTTAACTAATCTCCCTTTCCTTTAGTGCGTCTTTACCATCTCATCTTATTACCTCAACCTATTTACTGTCCCCAGTAATTTCTCTTCTGTTCTCTCATCTCTTCTACACTTCCTGTCTCCCAGTCCGTCCTTCAGCTAAACAATGACTGAATTCTTAAGCGGGCCTCCATGCTCCTTCACTTCTACTAATGCTTTACCTTCTCAGGTTTCTATTTTGTTTTTTTTTACTGTTACTACACTGTATAATACAAATTTCTGATGTACGATTTATTCCTGGTATCTCTATTTGCAAGCTACAAATATTACCTGATGTACTTATCTTTCCTATTCAATTTCTGCTATGCATAATGACAAAACATTCTTTTGCTACAAGTCTTACTTTATTTTTTTCACTGTATAGCTAAATTTTATGTAACCTAGAGCTTTTCTCCTCAGGTCTCTGCTGAAAAAGGGCACCCTGCCCAGCCAGACTAATCCAGTTAACAAATGTCAAATAAATAAAAATAAATAAAAGCTCGGTTGTCCTCATCGACAGATCTGCTTTGCCACTGAAGGATTCAGGCACCACACGTGAGGGGTCAGAATACCCCTCTTCAGCTTGTCTGCCAGCATGCTGGATGCTCTGGGAATGTGTGGTGCAAGGAGAAAGCACCCAGAGGACATTGCCCATTCCCAAACCCTCATAGCCTCGCGACAAAGCGGATAAGAACATGTGCCCCCTTGCTTGTTTATGTACCACACAACAGCCATGTTGTCTGTGAGAACTGCTATTGTCCCCAGAGAAAGGAAATCCTGAAATGCTTGCAACAAGAGAAGGACTGCTCTCATCTCTAGGACATTTATGTGCAGCTTGATTTCTGAACAGGACAACGTCGCTTGGATGGTCTTCCCCTGTAAGTGCCCACCCTAGGAGGAAAGCATCCGTGGTCACAGTGGCCATCGGAACCAGGGGAGAAAACAACCTGCCCACTAGGAGGTCCGAGGAATGCATCCACCATGATAGATGTCTCCGACAAATCAGAGTGAGATGAATAGAGACAGACAAGGGAGGAGAAAGGGCAGATCACTGAACCACCAGGGTCCACTGTAGTACCTGGCCAGAGGGACCAGATAAATGGCTGCTGCTATTGAACCTAGAGCCCTGAGAATGAGTGACATTGGAGAACGAGTTTGCTCCAGAAGAGTCTGAACATGAGATTGGATAAGAAGCACATGTCGGAGAGGAAGAGCTTAAATCTCCAAGGTAGTATCCATCTGCATGCCTATGAATTCCAGATGTTGAGATGGGGCCAAGGAAAATTTGGCCAGATTCACTGTTATCCCCAACTGATCAAAGAGATGAAAAAGAAAAAGTGTGTGTTCTCCACCAGCTGATGCTTTGCGGTGCTGTAAGGAGCCAGTTGTCAAGGTAGGAAAACATTGGAATCCCTGCAGCCTGAGATGAGCTGCCACCACTGCCATGCATTTGGTGAACTCCCAGGGGGGCTGTGGCGAGTCCAAAGAGCAGGGCTCTGATTTGGAAGTGATAAGCCCCTAAGGGAAAGCAGAGAAATCTCCTGGACTGTCTGTCTACTTTGATAATACAGTATGTGTCCTGGAGAGCCACCGGGCACATCCAGTCGTTCTTGTGCAGAAGAGGCACAATGGACTGTACAGGGACCATCCAAAACTTTGACTTCTTGACTGAGAGGTTTAATTGACTGAGGTCCAGAATGAGATGCAGGTCCCTCATTTTCTTGGGTACCATAAAGAAGCAGGATTAAGTTCCAGACCCTCTCTGTCTTGTGGGGACCTTTCGTATGGCTCTTTTTTGGATGAGGCTGGTGACCTCTAGGCGGGCTAACTCTCCCAGACGTGCCACCCAGTCAGTGAGAGTTCTGCTTCTTGGTGGGGGGTCTGAAAAGGGAATGAAGTAGCCCCTGGATATGATTCTTAGCACTCACTGATTGTTTGTGATGTTTGTCCAGGCTAAAGGGTGTAAAGCCAACTGACCTCCGACTGCCTCCCAAGATGGGACAGTCGGGCAATGCCTCAGGGATGCTGGAATGGTTTCTCAAAGAAGCCCTCCCTGGAACCCTGGTTTTGTGGGCCTCCTCTTCCTCTATGGCAGTGACCACTGAAACCTCTTTCCTGTCCCCTGGAAAGGAATCCTCTTGAGCTTCCTGAAAGGAAGACTGCGACTTGTAGAACCACATTTTCCTGTGCCCCTTTTGGGTCTTGGAAAAAGACCTTTGGGTGGGTACAGAATTTGATCCCTATGGCAGACAGTGTCTTCCCCTCTTGCTCGCTGCAGGTCAAAGTTTCCTTAACGCTTGGTCCAAAGAGTGGAACCATTGAATAGGGCATTGGTGAATGATGCTTTAAACGCCTCTGCAAACCCGCATAAACGCAGCCAGGCATGATGCCTGATGGCAATGCCTGTACCTGCCACCTGTGAAGAATTCTCTGCAGCATTGGATAATAATCTCATGGACAAATTAGCTATAGACGTAAGACTGGCCAGCTTGGGAGAGATGGCCTTAAAGTCAAAGTCCTCCACAGGCATGAACTCAGAAGGAAGTGGTGAGCTCCTTTATCAAATCCCTCTGGAGACAGGTAAAATGAGTTAGATAATTCAGTGCTTGCAGGCTGAAAGAAGCCAATGTGAACACCCGCTTTCCAAATCTGTCCAACGCTCCCGACTCACAGCTGCGAGGAGGGACATAGGAACTCTGCTCTGTCAGCTCTTTCTTGGTGGTGGCAGCCACCACAACTGCATCAACTGGAACTGCCTTGGACCAAAAGGCCTTGTCCAACGGTGGGCTTAAAAACTTACCTGATCTTTTGGGTACTGGCTCCATTGTGTTGGGTTCCTTCCAGGCCCTGCCTGAGATAAGGTTGATCAATAGGTCAGTAGGGGGGACACCCAAGAGGTAGATGGGACCGTACCAAAAGCCTCCAGAAATACTGTTTCCTCACAGGACAGGGGCTGGGTAGACCAACCGCCCTTGGCCTTAAGAATCTCTGGTAGGTCTCCAAAGGAGACATCATCAGGTGGTGACCTTGGGGACCTGTCCCCTTCATTGACATCCATGCCCTCCATGAAAGACTCCCATCGGGGTATCCACGTCTCTTCTTACATGTTCTCTTCCAAGGCGCTTCCTCTGTGGGAGGCTCAGGGGAAGACTCTGAAGAGGTGGCACCCCTATGGGGGAACTCCCCCCCCCGGAGGCTAGATTGGACAGGCTGACCTGGAGCAGGATGAGCGGGTCCGCCTAAATTCTAGGACAGGGATGGAGCATGGTGAGCCGGGGAGGCCAGTCTGGAAGTAGAGAGGAATCTTTCCACTACCCAGAACACAGAGGATCTGGATGATGCCCGTCCCCTTCCTCCACTGATAAGATCACAATGGAGAAGGAAGTAGACCCCGCCAGAACCCCCAACCCTCCAGACTGTGCCAGTCGAGAGCCATCAAGCACCAAAGCACCAAGGGGCAGAGTACAATCTAAAAGGCCCGGACTCAAACCAGCCCCCACAGACTCCAGGGCAACAACCCAGACTGGTGGCCCAGCCTGTCCCGGGGAAAGGGGAAGAGAACTGGCCATAGACTCTGATGGGGTAGGGACAAGAGAGGTCCCAGTAGCCCCCATCACCTCAATACTAGGTGCTGGCTCCCCCAAGTCCAAACCCTGGGGAGTCTGACAAGGAGAAGAACATCAGGGAGTGAGAGAAGGTTCCCCAATCTTTTGGGCTGGGGAAGCCAATAACCCCAGTTCAATTTGAGACCTCAAGAAGGCCCGTATCATCCTGTCCATATTGGAGGGGAGGATGCTCCTGGAGGATCAGGAGGAAGCTGAGGACCTAGCTGGAGACCCATGTCAGGACCCCAGTCTTCTTTGCTGGTCCAGAGAATGGTCCCTACATAGGGGAGAAAATAAATGATCCCCCCCCCCGCAGGATCTGAAGGAAAATCCTCAATTAGAATGGGACCAGACACAGACCTCGGATCTGACCGTAACTGATCCGAGGAAACAGTTCTCCAATCTCAGACACAGAAGGGTTAGATCCGTGGCCGGTCTAGTTTGACTCAGATCCAAGGGCCTTGATCCAGAGACCTTGGTTCTGGGAGTCGAACCTGAAACCCTTGGATCCGAAGGGCTGGGAGTAGAAGCCCTGGATCCAGGAGTTGACTCTCAAGAAGTTTCTGGATCAAAGACCCTCGTCTCCAAAAGCGCTAAGGCTGGAGTTGGGTCCTGGAATTTGAGATCCAACAGCCTAGCTCTCTTAGAGGAAACTTCCCTAGAGGAAGAAGAAGGTTTCCTCTCATGTCCAGAGGGTCCCGGCTTGGAGGAGGATTCCTTCACCAAGGGGCTCCCCAGAACCAGACCTTTAAGAAGGAGCTTGTTATGACGGTTGACCAGGGCCCTGGGATTGAATGCAGCACAAATGCATGTAATGTAAATGCTGCTGAAGCACAAGTCCACTTTCTGAATCTGTCTAAAGCCCTAGAGACTCCCTGCTAGGTGATGAACAGAAAAGCTCTCCTCCACAAAAGTTGCATCTATTGCAGTCCCCTTGCTCCAGCAAGGTCTGTCTTATAGGGAAACCATTATCTTGGTCGGATTTTCATGGTATGAGCTCCACCAAGTCTGGCTCTTAGAATTCCTCTTTGAAACTAGATCAATAAGCTAGTCAGCCAAAGGGATCACCCAGGAACTAGATGGGCAGGTCTGACGACCTCAAGAAATATTAATTCTTCCAGGAAAGGGGCATTGTTGGACAATTCCCCCATTGTCATAATAAATTTAGGAGGTCTCCGAAGAAGCTATCTTCCAAGGTGGACCTTGGGCAATACACCCCTTCCTCAAAATCAGTATCCCAAAAGAGGGTTTCCGGGGAGGACTCTAAAGCAGATGGGGAACTTCACTTGTTAGCCTTACTGAGATCTAAAGAAGCTGGCTTTCCCTGACGTGCAAGACAAATTGAACAAAGAACCACAGATATCAGCAGGGATTGGGATGGCAACAAGCATGAGATAGCCCTCCTCTCTGCATCTAGACAGAGCTTCTTCAAAAGCTGTGAAGGTCGAAGTTGAAAGAGTTCTTGAAAGGGGCCCTTTGGGATCCAAGGAGCCAAAAAAAGGACCCCTCAAGACTCTGACTCTGTTCCAAAGCAGACACTGGAGCCAAGCTGTTCAAAGCAAATGCACCAACAGGAAGGAATGGATACAATAGCCTCAGAGTCGATCCCGACCCCCATGCACTAGTGTCGACCACTTGGCTGTTGAAGTCAAGCAGATAAGGTAAAGAACACTGTCAGAGTCAAAGATAATCACACTATCAGCTTCGACAGAGGCATCCCGCAGGATATGCTCAGCTCCAACACCACTGGATCCCAAGGTCTCATTGGTGAAGGACAGAGTATAGGGAGTGGTGAGGGTTTTCTCTCTCTACGAAAAAATAGTGGAAAAAAAATTAGATATAGAATACATAACCTAAAGAATAAATATAGAGAATGCAAAGTCGGTAAAACAACCAGGAATGGTTAAGGCTGACAATTTATCCATAAAAATAAAAAAATAAAAAAGCTAAATGCAGTAATTTTCCTTAACTGAGCAAAGAGTGCTGCCACAGGCAGAAGCTTATGGGACAGGGGAAGGGTGTTTGACAGCTTTACTTTCTGAGCAGTCCTAAAAATCGATTGTCTTAATCCTCCTGAGGGAGGCAAGAAATCCCTACTACTACCAGAAGCATTATTTTCATTTGATTCTTCACATCCCTTCCAATTACAGAGGCAAGTTTAATAACAGCCTGTCAGACTTCTTCCTTTCCCTGTTTTTTCTCTTGTTTTATTACTCCAGATACCATTTGCAACTTATCTTTAAGTCACACCATCCCTGTAATACCTGAAAACCTGTTCTTATTCAGAAACTTTACTGCAGACTCCAACTGCATGTTTTTTTTAATGGAGTGCATTCATTTTTCTCCTCCTTACTTATTCCTTCTGTACCTTGTCAGCAAGTTCTTGTTTCACCTGCTTTACCAGCTCTTCTTTTTGATCCCATTCTCATATCATTACAATCTCCTTTTATTTTTATTTTTCCATTATCTGCTGTCTCTATATTCATTTTAATGCATTCCTAACAATTACTCTTTTTCTCAGTAACTGCACTGGGAGCAGTTCTGACATCCTACAAACATGTTTCATCTCCCCATAATACAGTGTTTCACTTTATCAAACCCAGCAGTCAGACAACATCATTCCCCTACACCTGTAGGGTATTTTCACCTGCCCAGTCCTTAAAAGAATTGCACTGTATATCCTACACCTGTAGTGAGTTTTTACCTGCTGATATTTAGGGGGGAAAAAACTTGCATACTATCACTCCATCCCCTTCGATACAAAAATTACTGGAAAGATACACAAACTATGGTTTAAAAAAGTTAACATTTAATCTCAACACATTTCTCCACACAATAAACTCCCTCATTTTAGAGTGCCATTGTGACAACGTCATAACATCAGTTAAATCTATTGTTCCATTCCTACACACCAGTGTTACTCTTTTTGCAAAGGCTGGGAGAAAAACAGCCAAACAACATGGCAAGGGATCAGTTAATGTTGGTCTTTCATATCTCTTGTCAAAGAGCGAAAGCGTCAAGAAAGTTGCAGCATTTTAAAACTAATATCAAAAGTCCCTGTTCTGAAACTGCAGTGAAAGCAACCAACTTCCCTCAATCTGAAACCCTTCCCAGAAGATGCATCACACTATCCTTAGTCCGAGTCACACTTTTCAGTTACTCTATCCATGGCCAACATGTATCATTAACTCCTCCTCTGTCCCGCTCCCTGCCTAGTGCACACACTCCATGGTTCCATACCAACTTATATGAAATGTATTTGTTAGAATACCAGAGAGCAGAAGGAGAATTTAAGTTACACTACTTTGCACCCAGTGTCGAGCAACTATTAATGATGTCTCTCCATTATCCAGATCTCCACCTTTGTATGTATATCTTCAATTTTTTTCAGCCGCCAGATTGCAATGGTATCCTTACTAACTTTCTCCGTTAAAATTGTCTTCTTGACAGCAGCAGCCATCCCTCTTAAAATACTTTCTGCAAATTGCTCTTCCATACTTCAAACACATCAGTGTCAAAGAATCACTCACACACACACACACACACACACACACACACACACACACACACACACACACACACACACGCACACACACATTATGCACATAAACAACGTATGAGAATTCCCTCCTCCGTTCTGGCTAAATTACTCTTAGTCGGTAGGTTTCCTGAAATAAAGCCATAAACCTACTCAAACTAGATTGATGAACAATGCATGTTCAAAAAATACATAAACAAGATATCTTCAGACTGCTGTCATTCTTTCATTTGTTGCATCTGCTTTGTAATTCCATGCTGGCAATATTTACAATTCAGCAGCAGAGCTCAAAACAGACTCAGATTCCTCAAAATAAAAATAAATAAATAAAATCACAAAGGGATATAAAGAATAAGCTATAGAAAGAAAAAATAAATCAAAAGTATGTGCAAGAAAAAATGCTCAAGCAACATTTGATGCATTTTATGCCTTAACCATCTCCTTAAGACGAGGTCCGCTGGAGCTATGTCAATACAGCAATGTACAGAAAATTATGTCATGCAGTTTCTGTACCTTCCTTACAGACACTCGACAGATGCATGGATCCAGAACACCTGTGCTGGCACTGGCACTCATTTTACACATGAATGCAAACTTCTTCTTCCAATGAACAGAGTTTGCTTGCACCACTTCCCTGAAAGTATAAGGAAAACAAAAACACAAACACTGAAATTACACCTATTATATGAATAAATTGCTAGTTAAAACTTAAAATTTACACAAGCGTTTTTATTTGCCAGCTCAGTGTTGCACATTTTTAAACAGTAAATCAGTGTATGCTCAATACTGATTTTTAAAGTTTGAGACAAACGTTCAAAAGGAAATTACAGGAAAGCCACTAAAGATAAAATGTCAAAAAAATGTAGAAGTATAGACAACAGTTTACAGCTACACCATGCAAATAAGAAATAGTACAGTTGCCACTTACCCATAACAGTAGATGTTCAAATTCTTCACTGCTGCAATAACCTTTAGGCTATTTGGATTGTGCTCACAAAAAAGACACTGGAACACACGCATGTTGTAACACCTTTTACTGGACCAATGTAGGTTTTGCAATTACTTGAGCTTTTGAGCTAGAATGAGCCCTTCATCAGGGGTTAAGTTTTCTTCAGGAGTTTATTGCCCAAAAATTAAGAAAAGGAGCATACTCATCTAGAACCTCTAAAAGATGTACAATAAAAAAAAAAAAAAAAAAAAAAAAACTTAGCGAACTATATATACAGAAGTAGGGGAGAGTGGGTGGGTGTAGCTACTGCAGTGGTGAGGAATTCAAACATCTGCTGTTATGGAATAAGTGCAACTTACACAACTATTCTATGCTCGTTTCCAGTTCTGCAGCAGTCATTAGGCTACATGGGTTGATTACCAAATCTTTTCCAACATGGAAGGAGGAGTGACATGGATTCAAGAATCTCTGCAGAACAGTCTTAGCAAAGTCTACCTTGGATCTAGAAACAAAAAAATCTAGTTTGTAATGCTTTGTTAAAGTATGCAAACAGGACCATGTAATGACGTCCAGAATACTTCTGAAGTCCACCCATTTCCAATATGCCATTGACAATGACAAGGCTACTGTAGAATATGTCTTTATACTGCATGGGACCAGTGGGGATAACAAAAACAAATAGCTGATGGAATCATTTGGAAATAGTCTGTTTTGATAACAGGTTGTCCTCTCTTTGTCCCAAAATAAGAAACAAGACAGCTGATCTGCTTTTACTTGGTTCTGTCAAGACCGTGCATGAGCTGCCTGTGCATGTCCAGAGTATGTAGAAGCCTTTCTTCCTGGTTATGAAGATCTGGATAAACACTGGAAGATTGATGGCTTGATTCAAAGCAAACTCTATAACAACTTTGGGCAAGAATGAGAAATTTGTTTTTAATATGACCCTATCTCTAAGCAAGCCATGACAGTTTGCAACTCAGGATATTCCTCTTGCAAGTACTAGAGGAATGAAAGGAACACTTATTTATTTATTTAACATTTGTTGACTGAGAAAGTCTGACTAAGACAGAGCCTATTTTCAGCGGAGCTTCGAGGAGAAATGCTCCAGACACATGTCTTTTGAATGTGGGAGAAAACAGGAATACCCAGAGGAAACTCATGAGAATGCAGGGAGGACATGCAGACTCCTCACAGAAGGCACCCCACCTGAGACCTCTTGCTGTGAGGTGAAAACTTAACCACTGCCCCACTGCACCGCCCATCAGTTTTCTATGTAATGAACCTTAATTCTCCTTGATGACTAGTTTCAAATGGAGACACCGTTAACTTTCCCAAAGCACAAAATTAAGATCCCAAGAAGCAACCTCTTTACAATGAGGTTTCAGGCATAAAACGCACCTCAGAAACTGTTTCACAAAAAGCATAAAAAAAGGGGAGGATTCATGGGCAGACATGCTGAAACAGCCATAAGATATAGCTTTACAGAGGAATAAGAGTGACCAGAGAATAGCAATGCATGCAAATATGTAAGTACTAGTAATACACAATCCCAGATGAAACCCTGGTTATTGGCTAGTAGCTTTTTTTTTTTTTGTCTCCATTGGGCAGCACAGTGGAGCAGCAGATAGTGTTGTCACCTTACCAGAAAGCGGCTTTCTGGTTCAGTTCTCGACTGATGTGCCTCCTGTAAGTTTCTGCATGTCCACCCTATGTTTGCATGGGTTTTCTACGGATGCTCAAGTTTCTTCCCATTCTCCAAAGATGTGCAGTAGGTGGATAGCGCACACTAAAAGTGTCCATATTTGTGTGTGTGCATGATGTGCTAGAAGAACCACAGCAGGGCTAGCCACTCAAGGTTGTGAACTTTGGCTCTAGATGATTGTCGCTGTTAAAGGGACACCCCATCCCCATGTGCAACAATGAGATAAAGTGGTGTGGATGGATAAAACCTGCTGCATGACCACACAGACATAAAAGAAATCCGAACTAAATCATCTGGGCAATTAGTTGAAGATGTTTGAGACTGGGGTGTTTCAAACTCTCGTCTTTTGTGAGCAAGTCCAGTTTGTGGTAATTGCTCTTGGACAATTCAATAAGAGGAAGAACCAATGTTGTCTTGGAAGCACTGGTTGAAAAGGCATATAGCCAAAATATGCACTTGCACTAGTGAAAAATTAAGACATGAAACAAGTAATCCAAAAGAGTAAGACAAGAAGTTGGAAAAGGATCTAAGCTCCTGGCAGACATCCATACTACAAATCTACTACACATTCCTTTGCATGCTTTCCGAACATTAGGTTGCTGGGTGAAGTATGGCTTTGAATGACAAGAGAGCAAGCAGCACCCCTGGCCATCCCTGAAAGTGAGAAAAACAAGTGGCTTGTCTGAATCAGTGAGGGGCCCAAGCACGTCTTCCCGGAGAGGTGAATAATCAGGGTTCTGATGGGTCTTAGAAAAACATAAACTTCTGAAGAAAATGAGGCCACAAGAGGAACCAAACCTGTTTAGGCCAAATGAGAGCTAAAAGGATGACCTCTCAATGGTTGTCTCTGCTTTCTGTATGAACTTGGAGGTCACTGGGAAGGAAGGAAGGGCATGCAGTAGTCCTGTGGGCACATTGTGGACTACAGTGTCGGTAGGCTAGTGCCCTAGAAAAGAAAAAAAGTGTCTGCACTTGGAGTTTCTCAGGGATGCAAAAAGATTGCAACAAGGCTTCTTCACTGCAGTCATTATCACAGCCCATTCCTGTACTCGCACGACCTTTTTACATAGAAGAGGATCAAGTTCCTCCCTGCTAGCTTCACATACCATGACCATATCGCAGGTATGAAAGGCTGGAACACCTGGTGGGGACAGTAAGCAGTACAGCTATCCTCTCCAACACATTTATATGCACTTTGAACTCCTGTTGTGACCATACCCCTTGGACTGTCTTACTCTAATAATGTCTCCCCACCTCAGGGCTAAGGTTTCCATGGTGATACCCACTGGTGGGAGGGGGAAGACGTGAAAGAGTGCCCAGAGCCTGCATGTTCGTGTGTGCATGTCACCTGTGTGCCTGCATGCGTGTGCCTGCATGTATCTGTATGCGTGTGCTCATGTGTCTGTCCATGTCTGCGTGTGCCTGCGTGTGCATGTATGAGAGATCTTGTAGACCTGATCTAAAAGGGGAGACTGTCCCAGTGCACTGAAGAGCTCTCATGTGGATCCTGGTATAAGGAACTAAGAAAATGGTGGATGTTTTCAGTCCTAGCACTTTGAGACATAATAGGGATGGTACTGAATGGTCATAAGGCCTTCTTTAGCTATGTTAGAAACCTGGGAGGAAACTCCCAGATATGCTCAGAACTAGTTCAAAATGATGTGAAGATTACTGATCCTACAGACATTGCCAACATACTGGCTGACAGGTTCAGTGCAAACTCCCCCCCCCCCCAAAAGGAGAGATATCTATACCAAATGATTGCAGCCCACCAAACATCTCTAACGCCCAAGTGAGAACTGCTCTCTCCAAAGCAAAAAACACAGCATCCATGGGACCTGATGGTGTCCCCGGCTGTGTGCTCCACGAACTCAATGAGGAATTAAACCCACAGCTAGGACAGCTGTTTAATCATAGTCTCACCTCTGGATACATACCCAGGGAGTGACGCACTGCGACGGTGGTCCCACTTCACAAAGGCGGTGCCTCCACCGACCCTGGAAATTACTGGCCCATTAGCTTGACAAGCCTTATCTGCAAAGCCATGGAGAGGATCATAATGGATCTCATAAATAAAGACATAGGGAATTTGCAGACTTTGGATCCAACCCAGTTTGGCTTTGTCAAAGGCAGATCATGCCTTTTAAACTTGGTTGACTTTTGAAACAGTCACCAAAGCCATTGATGAGGGAAAGGCAGTCCATACAGCCTACCTCGATCTGGCGAAAGCCTTCGATACAATACCCCACTCGGGTATCATTGAAAAACTCATCAGCTTAAATGTTAACCCATACATCACAAGATGGGTTGCAAACTGGCAGTGACAGAACCCACAGGGTCAGAGTTGCTGGCGCCATGTCAGACTCAAAGCCTATCACAAGTGGTGTCCCACAGGGCTCAGTCCTGGGCCCACTCTTGTTTGGCATCTACTTTTCCGAAGTACAAGCAAACACAGGAGGGTTATGGCTGACAAAGTTTGCAGATGACTGCAAACTGGGCCATAGTCGAAAACACATCTGACACAGATATCCTTCAGAAGGGTCTCACAGAAATGGATAACTGGTGCCAGAGCCATGGCCTAAAGTTAAATGCCAAAAAATGCATAGTCATACCCTTCGGGAAAAACAAGGTTACCCCTAGCTACCATATAGGTGGCAATCCACTGAGCACAGAAGAAGTTATCAGGGACCTGGGGACCCAGGTTGACAGTAGCCTGTCATTCGACACCCATGTAGCTAAAGTAGTTAGGAAGACCTTCTACATTGCCCACCTTATCATGAAGGGATTCACATCTAGATCAAGGGAGGTCATAGTTTCCCTATACTCATCACTCATCAGACCAATGATTGAGTACAATGCCCCATTCAGAATGTATCTGACCCGACACTTGCAGCAGCTGGAGAGGCCACAAAAGTTCCTCACCAAAAGGATAAAGGGTCTCAAATCTGTCCTATGCTGCCCGACTGAAAGAACTTCAGCTCTATTCAGTCGCTTACCGCTTGCTCAGAGGTGACCTGTGCCTGACATACAAGGCCATGTCAAACCCAGATTTGATGAATATGCTTCACCTCAAAAAATCTAGATCAGTCAGAGCCACAAGGGCGGGAGACTTAAACCTCGACACGGCTATTAATAGGACATGCTGGAGGGATAGATTCATCACCCAAAGACTCCCTATGCTGTGGAACAAAATCCCGGTATATGTGAGGCAGAGCACCTCGCTGGCCTTGTTCAAGAGAAATCTTGACCAATGGATGGGAGATTGTAGATATACCCCAGGGATTACCTCAGTGTCACTGCTCGACAGAGGCACAGCAAAATAATGGGTATAGTTCCCCATACTAAAGGGGTGGCATAAGCCACAAAACTATGGGCTAGGCTTGTAAATGCCCTCGGGCAGATAGCCTAGTATGAACCTATGAACCTATATATGATTGCATTTAATGTTCCATAAATAAGAAGAATTCTTTCTTGAAGTAAACTGGCTCTGCAGTTGGCCAACTCTAGGCTGCACCATATGAAAGGGCTTAAAGTGCAACTTTGAACTGGCTGCACCATATGAAAGGGCTTAAAGTGCAACTTTGAACTGTTCACTTTAATGCTTAAAGACTGAAATATATCAGCAAAGAGCCCTGGGCTTTCAACAGATGCTCCAGCCAGGAACTATTCATCTTAGATGGGGAACTAGTGAAGTCCATGAACCCTTTTGGCAAGCTGCTACCATGGGAATATATTTTGTTAACACCATGGTAGCTGTGGTGATACCAAACAGTAGAGCTCAAACCTAAGAATGACTGGCTCTTACCCACAAGTGCAGAAACCGATTCAATTCCTTGGATACTTTGGATGCTCAAGTAAGAGTCTTGGGGGGCGGTCTAGAAAGTGTATCCAGCCCAGGTAAGAAGAGTTTCAGTTTGTACACAGACCACAGAATGAGGTGTTAGGAATGAATTGATTTAAACCACTTAAACCCCGGGATGGGTCTGACATCTTGCTTTTTTCAAAACTGAAAAGAATCTTGTATAATACCTGGAACCTTTCTGATGGGACCTGCTGGATGGCTCTCTGTCATAGAGGGCTGATGAGCTCTTTTGGCCTGGTTTCTATTATGGGATGAGAAATCAAGTGATGGATAGTATGGTGGATTACACAGGATATGGAAAGGTATTCTGTAGCCTCTGGATGTTAAAGTCCAGATCTACTGGTCCTGCACTATGGCTCACCACAAATGGTGGGACATGCAATCCAGGACTACTTTCAGAGTGGGAGGCCCTTCAAGGATTCTGCTGGGATGGCCAGGAAGAAGGGAAGTCTCAAAACCCATTACTCTGCAAACTGCTTCTGCCTGCTGGAGGATACTCATTTTGAAAAGAAAGTACAGTTCTGTAAGTAAACATACCATAATAGCATATGTTCAGAATGTTCACAGCTGCGGTAACCTAAGCAATATGGGTTATATCCTGCTAAGGATCTAACAACAGCCAGCCAACTTCCAAAGCTTAAGGGTACCAGCCACACACCCAAAACATCAGTCAGCACTTCACGCCAAATGAGAGAGGAAGGGAGGATAGGGCCCAAAAAAGGCCATTTCTAAGAAACAGAAAGTCCTCACTTTGGCAACAAAAACATACAAAAATAGGGGGGGATGGAAGGAGCGGTTACTGCAGCAGCGGTCATCCAAAAATCTGCTATGGTAAGTTTGCTTACACAACTGTACTATGTTCATCATATTGATGACTGCGGCAGTAGCCTTAGACATAGAAGTAAACCATAGCTTAAACTGAAAGGGGCAGGGATGAGGGGTCCAGAAGCCACTGGGGCATGGTCCTAGCAAAGCCTGTCCTAGACTTAAAAGCAGGAATCCAGTTTGTATTGCTTTGTAAAAGTATGCACAAAGAGCTAAGCTGCAGGTTCTAGAATGCTTCTAGAATTCAACCCTTTCCAAAAAGCCACAGGTGAAGCCAAGGCCCTGGTAGAATGAGTCTTGGCCCTGACTGAAATATTTCTGTTGTGGTGCGAATAACCAAGGGTAATAGTCCAAGACAGACATTTTTGACATAGGTTGTCCTTCCTTCTTATCTTCACAACAAAATGAATAAATGATCAGAAGCTCTGGAAGATTTAGTTCTATCCAAGTAGTAAGGGAGTTGCCTGTGGACGTCCAAGGTGCAAAGTATCCTCTCTTCCTCATTTTTAGGTTCTAGAAAGAAAACAGGAAAATGGACAGACTGGCTTAACGTAACCCCAGGTACCTAACAGAAAGATTAGTTCTCAAAGAAACCCTCTTTGTGAAAAATGAGAAGGTTGACCTACCACAAAAGCTTGCAACTCAAGATACTCTACTTGGAGAATTCAGAGCAAGGAGTAAAACTGCTTTCCATTTTAAGAACCTCGAGTCAGGCAGATGAGATGGTTCAAATGGAGCAAGTGTTAGCTTTTGTAACACAAAAATAAAAACCCAAGGAGGAGCCACTGTTTTTCTTGGAGGCTTCTTATGCAGAACCCCTTTCAAAACATTTTCACATGAGATGCACTGAAAGAGGGGGATCCATGGGCAGACTTGCTGAAATGGCAGACAAACAAATCTTGAAAAAGGAGTAAAGACAGGCCATAGGATATAAACACTTACACAAATCTTGTAAAACCAGAGTTAAGCTTTTGCTGCCACTAACTAAAAAAAAAAAAAAAAAAAAAAAAAAAAGCTTTTTCATCTGCTAACATACAATTTTCAAGTAGCAGGCTTTCTTGCCTCCATCATTACCTGCTGCACGTCCTCAGGAAATATGTGCCTAGGAGGTATTAAAACCCTGTCATCTAAGCAGTCAACTTATTTGGAGTCAGGTGCATCAAACATCACTGAGCTTGTGTGAGTACATCCAGTCTTTGAGGAAGCTTGTGGTAATTGTCTCTATTCAATTCCAAAAGAAGGGAGAACTATTGTTGTCCCAGAAAGGAGTCACCACAGTGATCTTTGGAGAGTCCTTCCGAGTCTTTAAAAGTGCCCTGGAAAATCAGTGGAAATGGTAGAAATGCATATAGCAGCATTCATGTCCAAGAAGAAAAGGCAACTGTCTTCCAGGCCTTCATGCATCGAGTTCTGGTACAGATTTTGGCCAGTTGACTGATTAGAGAGGGGGCAAAAATATCTATTTGACGTATTCCCTACAGATGGATCTAAATTTGCAAGGCTCCCCGACTCGGTTTCCATTCATGAGGGTCTGTCTTGGTCCTGCTCAGCTGGTCTGGCACACAGTTTTACTAGACAGAATGCAACAAGCTCAAAGACAGAGACTCTGCTGCAAAGTTATATTCCATGCTAACATAGACAATCTGCAGAGAAGCTAAGCTCTGATTCCTCCTTGCTTGTTTATATACCGCATCACTGGGGTGTTGTCTGTAGTTGAAGAGGTCCCGGGGGCCAAAGATAATTCAGAGACGTGAGAGCATTTATAAGTCCTAGCATCGCCTATGTTTATGCATTTTGGTCTGCCTTTCTTGTTCCAAAGACCCTGCACTTTTATGTCCATTGGTACTGCACCCCAAGCAAAGTCTGAGGCATCTATTGTGACTCTCAGACTACTGTGGGCAGCAGAGGAAAATGGGAGACCTGGATTCTGAGAAATTTGATATCCCCACCAAATGATCTTACTTTATACAAATCCCAAGACTAGAATTTCAAGTCAACAGGTGTTGATGGTGGGACTGCACAGATTTTAGATAGCCACTGTATCTTCCTCATGTGAAGTCTTGCAAGAGGTATCATGAGAATAATTGATTCCATGCGACCCAGAATCCCAAGGAATTCTCTTGCTGAGATAGAAGTCTGAGGGGAAACCCCCAGATACAGATATAAATCATGGGTGCCAGAACCATAGAGCCAGGGGGAGGTGAAGCCCCCCCCCCACTTTTACAGCTGTAAGACCGGTCAGGAAAAATTAATAAAGTGCAGTTTTCACACTAACATGGATCCGCACGGGGAAGTTAAACTAACTAAACTAGCTGCCGCTGTTCCGTTGGTGCTGCCAGAGTCATGCTGGTAAGGAGAGTTTTGTTCTTTTATTTGCAGGAGTTATGTTGCGTGTGCGCGTGCGTGCGTGTGTGTGCAAAATGTCCCAGTTAGGTATACCTGGTGGTTAGTGTTACTCAGGCTCAAAAAAGAGCCTGAATTCTCTAACCATACCACCACTTGTGATTCAGGGAGATGAGTCCATAGCTCTCCACTGTCCATATTTTCACAGACTATTTGGCTCATACTTTTGGTCTTTCCTCTTAAAAGTTGTGTTTTTCTAGCAAATCAATGAGAACTGAATTCACTAAATAATGATAGCTCTTTAAGTTTCAGTCTTCCTACCTTTCAGGAAACAGATGGTAACACAAAACACTTTATTTTAACAACTAAGATTATACAAGCAATATTTAAAATGTGTCCCTGGTTTTGGGCCTTTGCCCCCCAAATACATTTTGGCTTTTTCCAGATTTCTTGTGCTGCAAAGCTGAGAGATTTAGTTGATCGTCAAGTGGATTTTTCAAGGAGCTGAGAGCTTCAGGGGAAGAGAAGTTTAATGCTACTTATGCCAAGTTTGCATAGTTAGTAGCCAAAAAGGTAGTATTACTTGCTTTTGATGCAGAAGGCTGTGGGTACTACTCCTACAGTATGCAGATGAATCGCCGAAACTAATGTACTGTGTTGTACTTTAATGGAAGTAGACATTGCTGTCCTATGAATGTCCTCTGGAGGAGTTACCTAGTAACTACGAACCCATTATCAGTTTGCCATCCATTCCCCATTGCAAAATTACTAGCCTGTCATTTTTTAATGTAGCATAGGCAATGTATTCTTCAAGAGGAACAGGCACTTAATTTGTAGATGAAACAATGAAGTATAAAGTTTGTTTGCTAGCAGCAACCTCTTCATTAGTTACAGATACCTTTAATGTGGAATTATTTAGATGACTTACTTTTGCAGAGATTTTGCATATTTACTGATATTGGTGGATTGTAGTGAGAGAAGTTTGAGTGGCCTTTTATGGTTGAACTTTTCTGAAATGGGTAGTTTTGTCACTATTAGTTCATCCATTTTCTTTCACTGCTCACTAGAAGACTGTTCCAAACTACAAATTTAAAACACATTCTAACAAGTGGTGCTGCATTATACAAGGAATATAATTTAATACAATCATGTTAATACAATCAGGAACATGACTCAAAGAATGTATACATGTATAATTGCTCACTGGATGCAGGAGATCAAACTAGGGGAAGAGACCAGTCACCAGTGGTGTTCTCCAGGGTCCGGTACTGAGACTTTTTCTGTTTGGCATATACATCTCAAAAGTAAAAGGAAATACCAAAAGGCTTTGGCCGACTAAGTTTGAGATGACTGCAAGCTAGGAGCAGTTACTGAATCCCCAAATGAATTAACCATCATGCAGGAAGGTTTGCCCCAAACAATAACTGGTGCCAGAATCATGAATTGAAACTAAACTCCAAGAAATACATTATCGTATCCTTTGGGAAGTCATCTACTCCAGGGAACTGCCAAATTGACAATGCCCCCTGAGAACTGACCCAGTTGTTTGGCATTTGGGAACTTGTGTACACAGTGACCTAACTTTTGACCAACGTGTACACAGAGTCATAAGAAAGGATTTCTATATTGCACAGCTTATAAACAAATTGATTGTGACTAGATCTAGAGATGTTATTGTCCCCCTTACAAAGCCCTCATTAGGTCAATCATTTTGTATAATATCCACTTTGGCATGTATCTATCCAGACCCATGCAACATTTGGAATACCCACAGAGATACCTTACTAAATGGATACAAGTCCTAAAACAGTAGGTCTTGCATGGACCACCTCAAAGATTTATCACTACACTCAGTATCCTACAGCGTGCTTAGAGGTGACATGTCTGGCATACAAGACATCCTCTGACCTAATACAGATGAACCTACTGAACATCAGCAAGTCAAATGGCATCAGAAATACTCGGCCCAGGTATCTAAACTGAATGTTGTGGAGAGACAGATATATATCCAGAACAAACTATCCATTAAACAAAGCTCAAACCCTATCCATATTCAAATGCAACTTGGATCCAAGGATGGGTAATAGAAAAATGTACTCCAGGTATACCCCACGTGCCACTAATGGATAGAGGCAGTTCCTAAGTGCTGCATCCCTTACATGGGTCCCCTCAAAATTATCTACAGTGCAATCACATTTATTCTCACTAGGGCTAATATACAATTATCAGCCATGGGATAGGTTAAGACCAATCAGGAAATGTTAAGTCAAGCACCAAAATGGAAATTGGCTAAGCTTAAAATGTCCTACAAGTGAACCTATGTTGTGGTAGTAAATAGTTTTAAAAAATTGCACTTTTTAGATCACTAAGTGCCCCTGTCACCCTACACCCCCCCCCCCTCATCTTCAACAGCCTCTGATCTAAATACAGATTTTTTTTCCTGTGGAAGAAAAGCTCTTTGTACTGTGTGTACCACAGACACCCCATAAAATAACCCTATAACCATACGTTCTTTTGGAACCCCAGTCTGCATAGGAGATCCCTTGCCCAAGAGAGTGATTCATGACACTCTGAAAAAGACTCTGGAGAAATAAACAACTTGTTAATAAGTAAAAGTGTGGACCTCTGCAGTGTGCTATCACAAGGGGTTAGACATTTTGTGAACGGTTCTTTTAGCCGTGTAATGCAAAGAGCTGATAATATGATCCAGACACACACAATCTTAAGAAAACACACAAAATCCAGATGAATAGGAATGTGCAGAAACACTACACTTAAATCAAAGGTCACCAAGTAACTCGAATGAGAAAGAAGGGGTAAATGAAAGCATTTTGACTTTGGGCACTACCACAAACGGTTTCAGGAAGGAAAGCTACAGAACTGGTTCCCAAGAGACTTCTTTCTTTGGTACCAGAAACATTTTTGCTAAAGTTAGAAGAGAGGGGGAAGAGCCTCTTGAAAAACTTAGAAGGATGAAAAATCTGAACGATTGCTTGAATCAGCTTTTCCTTTTCACACCTGCAGCAAAAAATCCAAAAACTAGATATCTCTCCAGGAGAGAATTTAAAATTTCATTCCTGACATCCACTGGGAGGTTCTGAGAATGGACTCAGACAAACCTCCTCAAAACAGTTCCAGTAGCAGCTGCCCTGAACTAGTATCCACAGAGTCATAGGCACATTTTAAACAATGAGTAGTGACCTAGGAAATAGAAGAAACCATATTTACACCAAGCAGATTTCTCCTCACAACTAGAAACTGATGGCAAATATTCCTCATACTTTCACAATTTGCCACAATAAACTTTATCCTAAGAGCCTAGCAGCTGAGAATTCTAAACATTAAAGCTGCAGAAGCATACAAGTTTTCCTCAAACATAAACTTGTCAAAAACCTTCCCATCCATGTCACAAAGAGAGTGTTTACTATTAACAGAATGTTTAGCAGCAGCTGGATTCACTAATGCAACAGCTGCTGGGTCAGGTCTGAAACAGTGTATAAAAACTGAGGAACTTTATATAACTTGTGTACTTTTTAGGGGCAGAAGACTGCCAGGGAAATTGCAGCCTGTGACAAACATCCTCCTACGCAGACAGGACTGGAGGCACAGATGAAGGTTCTGGAAATTCCAACTGTAACAATCATTACATTTTCTGGGGGCCTGAGAAACCTGTTTTTCCACTGAAAGAACTGATTCATTCTGGAAATAGTCTAAGAGTAAGACTCCATCACAGAGACCATCATATACCATACTCTTCCCAGAATCTGAATGAGAAATCTATGGAGAACAAAATTACATCTGTTCCTTCACATTCCTCCAAATGGGTCAGAGAAATCACTTTTTCTCTTACCAGAAGCAGTTTTAAAAGAAGGGTCAAGAGCCTGCACAAGACCCTGAGCTAAGCCTAATAAATTACTCCTATCCAGAGTAACTCACACAGGAGAAGACACTGTTTAGTTTTCGGATTCTTTTTGACAGAAATACCATATTGCCAGTAACAACTTCCCCAGGGATGGGTTCAAAATTCTGGCAAAGCAGAGACACTTACCCTGCCCCTTCTCACAGGGGCAACAAGAGTGGCTCTCCCTTGCCCATTAAGGGGACTCCAACAGCTGCAGAAGACATGTGTAACTTTTGGTCTATGGTGGCTCTACAGACTACACCAAAGGGATTCAAAGAAAAAGATGAGTGGTCTGAGAAACCAGTTATGGCTACAGGCACCCAACTGTGGCCGAGACAAACTACCAGCCAGATGTGGGGTCAAAGGCTGTTTAACAATCTTTATCTTTTTGTGGCTGGAAGAAGGGTCAACCAAGAAAACAGTAAGTTGTTCCATGAACAAGTTGAAAATGGTTCCCAATTCCCAGGGAAACGTATCATCAATAATCAGTATAGCACGCAAATAGTACAAAAAGTAACTCTCCCCCCATACAAAATGCAGCAAAAATCAATTTAAAACACTTACCCAGATGAAAAAAAAGGAAAATAATGGTTTCTCCACAGAAAAAGTAGCTTTAAACAACTTTTGACAGCTTTTTACCACAAAGTGCACTCATACCTCTCAACTGTACAGATTTTTGCCTCATATCTTTGGTCTGTTTCTGGCAAATCACTGAGGGCTGAAGTCCGAAAATAATGACAAACATCTGAGTATCAGACGTAATACCCTTCAGAAAATTCATGCTAATGCAAAATTTGTTATTCTATCAACTTTCTAAGTCTGTAGGAGCAATATTGAAAACGTACCCCTATTTTTGGGTCTTTGCCCCCCATTACTTACAGCTTTGTCCAGATTTTTTGTTCTAAGAGGTATGCTGCACCCATACTTAAAAGTCACAGGACAGTTGACAAAAACAGTTTTCCTAGCTTAAAAATACATGTGATAAAAAGTAAAGAAATTTTTTTTCACCTTAAGGGAACTTAAATGCCCAGCAATGGAACAGCATTAGTAGACCACTGATTCTTGAAAGCCCACATGAGTGCTCTTTTCAGCGGCAGGAAAGTTCTGAAGGTTTTGGCACCCAAACTTGACATTCAGTCAACTCAGCTCAAGCTGACTAATTATATAATCCCATACAGATTAGGCTACTGCAACAGTGATCATAAGGATGAACTGCTTAAGATCCATAAATCACAGTTGGGAATAGTAAAATGCAATGAAAGAGCAGGAAATACAATGAAATGGGCAGGAAGGTCAATTCATACAAAACAAACAGTAGACTACTGTGCTATCAACAAGGTGTACCACAGCAGCAATTCTAAGAGACAAATGGCAGTATACACAATACCAGGTCATCCATGAAGCAATATGGGCAATGATCTGTTCATTTTCAGAGAAGCCATATATTGTACATGTGTACTCCAAGTTGAAATTATCAAACTGACAGGCACAGTATGTGTGTGCACGTTAACTGCATTAAAATCTATATTCTCAAGATGGAGGAAACATGATTGTTATGTACTTACCATAACAATAGATCTGTGTTGTCTTCCTTCTTTCATATCAACCTGTGGCACTTCCAGACAAATTACAAGATTACCTCTCACAATATTTCCTTTTGTTGGCAAAAACTCTTCTGGGACAAACCTTGAATGTGCAGTGCTCTTTTGGTAAGCTTGGGATCCCTGGCCATCATTAGAACTAGAGAAAACAACTGGTTAGTCCAGGGGACTTCAGATTTGGATGAGGCTGTCTTGAAGGATGTGAGATGAGATATGGTATCGGGGCCAGAACCCAAGGCAGGTGAAGGACATGAGGCCACAGGAAGAGGAACCATATGTGTCTGGGCCAGAAGAGGGCAATGGGGATCACTGTCACTCTGCAATGGATGACATTCTGCAGAAAGTTGGTCAGCAAATACACTGGGGGACAAGTGTACATATGACCCAAGAACCACGCATGCAGAAGAGCATCCCTCCGAGACTGTCCATCAGGGGATTAGGGTAGAGAAGGTGTTGTGTTTGGTGTAAAAAGGAGTTGCAAACAGGTAGCAGCATGGCTGGCCCCAGAGGCAGAAAATGCATAACGTTACTGTTGGACTGAGGGACCACTTGTGAGGCACCAATATGCCCCTGTTTAAATTGTCTGCTAGAATGCTGGATTTCCCCGAGAAATGCATTGCTATCAGGAAGTGCTGCAAGGACATCACCCATTGCCACAACCTCCCAGACTCACGAATTGAGGTGTAGGCTTGGGATCCCCCTCCTTGTTCAAGTACATACCTCCACAGTGTTGCCTGACCGAATCATTATCACACCTTTAGGAGGCATTCATGAAAAGCCTGCAGTACCAACAGGACTGCTCTCATCTCCAAACTACTGATGTGCAAGTGGGCTTCCAAATGGGAACAGTTGCCTCAGACTGTTTTCCTTTGTAGTGTCCCCACCACCACATAAGGGAAGCAACCCTGGTTACAATGGTTTTGGGTAGGGGAAGAACAAAGGGCCGATCTGCAAAAATGTGAGTGGAGGTTATTCACCAATGGATGTGATAGTGACAAGATAGTGAAATGAACTGGAAAGTTGACTGAATGGGAGAAGACGGACCCCTGAACAGACAGAGTCCAAAGCAGAACTCTCATGAAGTATCTAGCTACAGGGACAAGGCAGACAGCTTTGGCCATAAGGCTAGGAAGACATAAGATGATACTAGGTGGTGGCCTGAAATGTAACAAAATGTGGCTGGTTTGAATTTATAAAGATGGCAATTTCGCTGGAAGCAATTTTGCAATCTGTTTTGAGGGGCCAAAGGTTGAGATGGACAGAAAGAAGACAACACTGATCTGTTGTTATCATAGCTAGCAATGGTCTACAATAAAAAAGTTAGAAATTCAGACGTCTGGTGCATTAGTGGGATTTCAGACTTGTTAACCAGTTACACTACCTGCAGTTAAAGTGATTAATGAAAAGATCTAGCCTAACACCGAAAGACCTACAACAAAAGCCATGAGTACTGTTTTCTCAAGTTTTGAAATCTATGAATATACCACTGTGTGGATTCAACTTCTCACCAACAAAGCTTTTAATAAAATTAAAGTTGAAAAATAAATTGCCGATGTTAACATCAATGGTGCCAGACAATCAATACAAGGTAAAGAAAATGCTGGAAGGAAGGAAGGGAGGACACTACAGTGCTAGAAATTGTAGATGGCCAGAACTGCTAACTAAAGACAAGTAACAATGAGAAAGTTTGCAGCCTTAAGATTAAATAGTCTAAAACAGGCATGCCAAGATCCAACATTGATTGCGGGGAAGATGAAAAGCTGTGCAGAAGGAATTGCACATAGCTGTACATGTCAAATATGAGGTCTCTGGAATACAAGTGACCAAAACTGTCAAAAATCAATACTGCTGCACTGAAACGCAAACTGAGAATCATGATAGCCAAAACCTACATAGAGAGGCTCCTGGAATAATGTATCCACGTAAATATGTAGTACAACAAAATGTCTACAGCCCTATCAAATACACAGCTGAAAAAAAAAACAGAAAAATAAAATGTTTTAGGGGAGAAAACTTACTCTAAGGACTGAATGTCTTTTGAATGGGTAAACAGAGTAATAATTTTGATGTAAAAAGCCCAACACATACTTACAACTGCTTTATATTTGGTTTTAAAATGATCGCTATAACATAATGCATTCTAGCCCATCGAGTATATAATATACAGACTTTTAGGATAAGGACACCAAGAAATTCACCTCAAGAGCAAAGTTTGAGAGGCAAATCTTGACATCTGTGTTGAGAACACAGCTGGTTTTGACTTAAGATATGATCATAAGTCTTTGTAGTATATCTGCTCCACATACTACCATTTCAGAAAAAACAAACAATTATAGCAGCGGGAAGTGTTATACCATTTTTGAAAACCAGTAAAACACTGGCACTATAAAGGAGACAGGAGGCAGAAACAAAGCTTCTCTCTCTCTCTCTCTCTCTCTCTCTCTCTCTCTCTCTGAAAAAAACAAAGAGCTTTAAAAGAAGCTGTTAGATATTTCATTCTGCCACAGTTTTTGTTTATAAGTGTGGCAGAGTCAAGTTCTAACAGCTTTTAAGTTTCCTTCTGCCTTTGTTCTCTGTAGGCTAGCAATTGTCCCTAGCGCGAGTTCCAAAATGTAACAGCACTTAATGATCAGGTCTCTCTAATGTGGCACCATGTTTATCCCCTCCCCTCCAATACCAAAGCACAATCTTGGGTCCTGTGTATTATATGCATATTGTAACTAAAAGTGGATGTTATATCTATGGAGTATATATCTTTAAACACTACTGCGTGAACTGCATCCTGTAGCTAGCCAATTAAACAAACATTCCTTCCAGAGTTTACTCTGGTTAAGAAACTCTCAGAAGTTGAACCACATCCTCAGCGTCTTGTGTTGTGTATTCAGCACAGTGACAAATCCATAGCCATCACACGTTCGACTGCCATTTCCCACAGTTACCAATGTTCACTTGTTCAGTATGCCGAATTCTTAACTCCCAATTCAAATTCCCAAATAATATTTCTCATTCTCCTGCACACATCTCAACCTAAGCGGCCCTTTGCTAGATAGGTAATCGATGCTTTCCCTACTTTGAACTCTCTCCTGCATCCCTATCTTGATCTTCTTATCCCAGCTTGCTTATGCAGTAGTTACTTTGCTGAAACCACCCTGCCCTTACTTTACTGTTATACTCACAGCACAGATGAAATTATTCCTCCATAAACCTTATCCTGGCCCCAAGTCTAGCCTTTTACTACTTTTGTAAATACTATTCTCTTTCCACATGTATGTTTGTGCCCCTTGGATCCCTTTAATAATATTACATGTAACTCAAGAGACTTCCTGAAAATCTCACGTTCTTCTCAAATAACTTAAATACAGTTGTATGCTCTTTGCCATTCGTTGTTAGTCAAGCTACAAACTGGTCACTCACAAGTGTATCATTCTACTATTCAGTACTTGTGTTTGCGTCTATTTGAATGGTAAGAGGAGATGTACTGTATACATTTTTATTTTCTGTCACTTGCAGTGAAATGATTTTTTGTATGCAAGTAAACTGTATAATTACTGTATGAAGTTCACTCCTCAGGTCTTTCCTGAAAAAGATCATTGGCTCAGAGTAGTCAATAAATAGAAATGAATAAATAAGTAACCTCTCTGTTCAGTATGGGCTTCTTTCCTGCTGGCAGTTCACTTGAACTTGCTACAATTCCAACTTTTTCTGCCAAGGCCATCAACATAAACAGCACATTGTGTTAAACAGCTGTTAATCCACTCTTCCTTAGTAAGCAGCTTTTTAAGATATACAAATTGGCTTTTAATTTTAATGTACAGTGCACTGCACATTAGTAGGACCATTTTGTTATTCCTTTTCTGTGCCAAGTTTCTCAATCCTTGCAATTTTATCATAGGATTCATGCAAATAACAATGCAATTTAGTTTCATGACCGTTAATGTCTTGCCAAATATCTAACCTCAAGCTGAATCTCTTTCTCAAGTAGGGCTAGGCCAGTCAGTCCTGAGGTAGATTTGCAGTATATTTGTGGGCATCCATCCAATCATCCAGTTTCTGCTTGAGGAAGTGTGTCACACTGTTTAGCCTGCAAATCACACAGTACCGCTATCACCTCTGGAAAAGACTGATGAAACTCTCTCTCCATCATATGTTACTTATCTTTTGGTGAAGACTTAGGTTCCTGGTTCTGGTATTTGCAGAGCTATTTGACTTGTAGAGATATAGGAGATCCAGGACAAAAAAACGATTCTCTAATGGTGTAGTGAGGAGTGATCTGTGCCTCCCCAAGAATCTAATCAGATACTATGTAAAGCACCAAATGCATGTTTCTTTGTGATAAAAGGGGTGTAAGGGAGTTGACGAATTTGAATACATGTTTCAACTGTAAAGTTTGCAGTGAATTTGTTAGCCAGTATATTTTCAATGTCTTCCACGTCGGAGTAAATAGTGGTGCTTTAAATATGTTCTGAGCATTGCACATTATTGTTCCTTAGTTTCCTAACGAATGTACCTCATCTTGTTAATCTTCATTCATTCTTGACTGTTGGGTCTCTATTCCAACCCTCGGAACCGACTTGGCCATTATATTAAGTTCGGTCCAGCAGACACTCTCAATCCATGGCTACCCATAATGCTTCTCTTCCCCCTCAGATCTCATCTGATGCGTAGAATTAGAGATGCATCAGCCATGTTCTCAGCTAAGTGGTAACATTTCTTATACATATATATATATATATATATATATATATATATATATATATATATATATATATATATATATATATATATATACACACACACACATATATATATATATATATATATATATATATACATACACACACATACACATATATATATATATATATATATATATATACATACACACACACATATATATATATATATATATATATATATACACACATATATACACACACACACACACACACACACACACACACACAAATATTCTCTACTTTAGTTCTTAACTTATTTCCTTGACATTCGTTGTTACTACTGTTGTTTTGAGTGCAAGTGCATTATCTTCCCTCTTTACCTTGTCGGGTAAAAGTTTGACTTACTATCATTGGTATAGGCCCCTTCCTTCCCTTTTACCTCTGGTAAATTTTTAAATACTATCGTTGGTATTCACTTCTCTTCCTTCTCCCCCCCCCCTTACCCTTTTGTGGGTATTTCTACTCTCTTTATTTAACAAAAAAAAAAATTCTCCCCGTTTTTTTCCATTACTTCTTGTGTGTGTGTGTGTGTGTGTGTGTGTGTGTGTGTGTGTGTGTGTGTGTGAGTGAGTGAGTGAGTGAGAGAGAGAGAGAGAGAGAGAGAGAAAGTTTGTGTCTGTACGCGTGCCTTCTTGTGTAATTTCTGAAAGATGGCAGAGAGACAGAAGGGAACCACTGGTTCAAGCAATGTGGGGAATGTGGCAGAAAGATGCCCAACTCAGACGGGCATCTTTCCTGTGTTTATTGTTTGGGGTGCCACACTTAGAAATTCAACCGCCATGTGAACTCTGCAAGGGTTTCAGCACTCGAACCCTTGCAGAAAGGTGCAACAAACTCATCCTCAAGGGGCTGTTAAAATGCCCTTTTGGCAAGGCTTTGTTGGAGGTGGAGACATCAAAGTCTCCCCCAAAAAAGCAAAGGAGTCACTCTGTTCCAGCATCTCCTAAAGCTCATGAGTCTAAATCTACTAAGGGTCAGGTCTCGACTCATCCCTCGGAACAAAGGCCTAAGATACCAAAATCAACACCCAGTGCTGTTCCGGCACCAAAGCCTGTAACGTCCCCCATGGTGCCAACAACTGTTGAACCTACAAAAGTCACTACAGCACTGACCTTTTCATCGGTACCAATGACCCTCTCAGCACCAATAGCTTCCCCCATACCAGTTACTTTCTCCCCAGCAAAACAAATTATTGGTCAGCTGACCACAGTGCCGAAGGTAAAGAGTATATCCAGGACTAGATACTCCCCATCTACAGATCCCTTCTTGGGTCAGCAATTAATCCCATTCATTGAAAGACCAGAATTGCCCTTGGGGATAACGGTTCATTCCACCAGGGGCCTTTCAGAGCTTGCTGTAGTCAGAGTAGTGGATCAGCTCATGGTGGCCAGAGAGCACTCTGCCTCATCTAGGACCGCTCTCCCATCCGGAGCGGAGATTTACTCTCAAAGGACTCCCACTTATCTTCCTCCTTCAACCTCTCTGTAGGTCTTGGAGCCCTCAACTTCAACGTTCCTGGTGCCGAGTACTTTGATGGACCTCACCTTAGCTCCGGAACTGACTCTGTGGTCGGTGGCTCCATTGGAGCTGACCCACCCATGGGGAACGTGACTTGGCTGCCAGCTCCGGGATCCCTGGATCGGCTCTGATTTTTGTCAAGGTGCCGTCTACGGTTCCTGGTGCCCTGTCAGTTTGGAGTCCTCTCACAGCTCCTACTCTGGAGGTGGGCTCAGAGAGGAGTGTGACCCCAGTTCTAAGGTTGTCTTTCTCGGTTCCGAGCTCCCATCCCCCTTCAGGTGGGCCTGCCTTCCAGATAGAGAGCCCTGGCCTCTGCAGGCTCACAGCTGGCACCATCCCCATCATCCCCATCAGAGTGTCACATCTATATATCCTCTGGTTTGCATCTGCTACACTGGGGCAGCGGGCACAAAAGCAGCAAGACACCTTGTTGGAGGTCCCCCCTCTCCAGAGTCCTCCTCGGATCTTCCCCCTGAGGAACTACTCCGTAAGAGAACGTGCAAGAGAAAAGCACCTGGATTCTCCAGAAGAATCGGTCAAGGAGGATACAGATTTCAATGAAGGGGAAAGGTCCCCTCGATCACCTCCTGAAGATGTCTCCTTTGGAGACATGCTGGATATTTTAAAACAAACAGAGGGGTGACTGGAAGTCCACAAACCCATCCTTCGAGGAATCTGTTTTCTTGCAGGCTTTTCACACCTGCCCTTCTACTTTTCAGAGACCCCACCTGCCGATGAACTGGTCAAACTCTTCATGCAGTGTACATGGAAGGCACCCGATTCCCTGGAGACTGGACAAAATTATTTCTGCGCCCGAGGATCAGCCTCACTGGTGAAAATGTCTAGCAGTAGATGTCATGGTGGCAGCAGCTGCCACAAAGGAACTCGCAGAGGAGAGTGCAACTGTTCATCTTCCTAACCGAGAGTACAGGACGATGGACAAATTTGGAAAGAGCGTCTTTGCTCCAATGACCTTTGCTATACAGTCCTTGAATTTTTTGACACATTTTGCACAACTCTAAAGGGATCTGATAACCAAGCTTTCAGAAACCTTAGCAGGAGCAGTGTCTGATGAGGTCTGTGATAAGGTTGCCTCTCAGCTTGCCACCCTAGCGTCCATCTTCAACTCGTCCATGTGGCTTATTGCACATACAGCCAAAAGGACTTCCAGGGCAGCGGGTACAGGTGTTGTCATTAGGAGTCACGCCTGGATGCACTTGTGTGACTTTGCAGACCCCTTCAAGTCTTCCATTATCAACGCTCCCATTGATGCTTCATCCCTTTTTGGCCAAAAAGTCAGAGACACATTAGGAGGATGGAAGACCCTTTCTGCTGTGGGCGTGCATTTTTCCAGTCCTCAATGACCTTACTCCAGCAATCAGAGGAGTGGAAAGATGTGGTTCAAAAAATCCCAATGGTCTTTTCAGGACACACATGGCAAGTATTCCTCGCGGGGCAGAGGGGGGAACTCTTCTGGAAGATGTCCTTCCCATGGCAGAGGGGCCCTGCATAACCAGGGTTCCAGGGATTTTTTCTCTGGGCAACCCTACCAGCGCTCTGGAGCAGTGGCCTGATTGCTTACCTCTGGAGGCAGTCAGTGGAAGATTTTCTTTGCACCATGCAGCATGGCACACAACACAAGATTCTTGGGTCCAGACAATAATTATCAGAGGTTACCATATCCCTTCAATCTTTACCCCAGACCACAAAGATGCATCCCCAATGTCCCACCCAGTCAGAGGGACATACAGCAGCACTCATAATCCAAAACCAAACAGACTCACCAGACCAAATAGGATCCGGATTTTACTCGGGATTCTTTTTAGTGTCAAAAAAGTCAGGGGACTGAAGGCCAATCTTAGACCTCAGTGTGTTGAACAAGTTTGTTCACCAAACCAAATTCCGGATGGTCACGGTTCAGTCTATCCTTCCTTTTCTGGAGAAGGGGGGGGGGGCTATTCTGGAAGACACTCCTCACGTGGCAGAGGGGGCCTGCGTAACCAGGGTTCCAGGAATTTCTCTGGGGCAGCCCTACCAGCGCTCCCGAACAGCAGCCCAATTGCTTATCTCTGGAGGGAGTCAGGGGAAGATTTTCTCTGCACCATGTAGCCTGGCACACAATAACATCAGATTCTTGGGTGCAGACAATAATTGCCAGAGGTTACCATATCCTCTTCAATCTTTATCCCAGACCACAAAAGATGAATCCCCGATGTTCCACCCAGTCAGAGGGACATATAGCAGCACTTGAAATCCAAAAGCTGCTTAAAAAAAAGTCATCCACACAGTCCCACCAGACCAAATAGGATCCGGATTTTACTCAAGATTCTTTTTAGTGCCAAAAAAGACAGGAGACTGGAGGCCAATCTTACACCTCAGTGTGTTGATCAAGTTTGTTCAACAAACAAAATTCCAGATGGTCACAGTGCAGTCTATCCTTCCTTTTCTGGAGAAAGATGATTGGATGTGCTCTATAGATCTTCAGGATGCATATTACCACATAAAAATGGACAAACTTTCCAGAAGATACTGCCACGTCTGGTTAGGAGCCAGTCATTACCACTTTCAAGCACTGCCCTTTGGTCTCATCACAGCCTCCAGGGTGTTCACCAAATGCATAGCAGTGGTAGCAGCTCACTTAAAGCTAGAATGATTCAGAGTGTTTTAATATTTAGACGACTGGCTCTCACCACCCCCAACAGGCATCTGCTGCTTTCCGCCTTGGACTCTGCACTAAAGCTTGCAGAGTTCTTAGGCATCTAGATCAGAGAAAAAAGTCAAAGTTATCTCCCGCACAGGACATAGAATTCATCAGAGCAAGGCTAAACACAAAATCCTGCATGGCTGCTCTTCCTCTTCACAGACTGGAGAAGGTGAGGTTACAACTAAAATTATATTCTCTCAAGACAAAGTTCCAGCCTGCCAAGACTTACAGCTCCTTGGGTCCATGGCAGCGGCAATCACCTTAGTTCCTCTGGCAAGATACTACATGAGGTTACTTCAATGTTAACTCATCCAATGTCCCACCCAATCCAAATAACCAACCGGTGTAAGCAGGACTTACATTGGTGGATGAAGCCAGAAGACAAATTTTGGAGCCACCCCTTTTCCCTCTCTCAGCCCAAGGCCATAGTGACCACAGTTGCATCCCTGACAGGGTAGGGGTTGGTATTTTGAGGAAAAGACAGTCCAAGGCACTTGGTCACCTACAGAGGCCAGTTTGGATAACATCCTAAAACTGAGGGCAGTGCTCTTGGCGTTGCAACCTTTCCAATCTGCCCTCCCTTCAGGGACAATTGCTATTCAGTCGGACAACATGTCAGTAGTCTGATACATCAACAAACAAGGGGGAACCAGACCCTACCCCCTTTGTCGGGAAGCCGTAAGAGTTTGGCAATGGGTGATCACCTCCAACCGCTTTCTGATAGCAACTCACATTACAGGAAACTCCAACATGCTTGCAGACAAACTGTGCAGATACATTCTCCTGCCTCACGAGTGGTCTCTCAATCCCAATGTCACAGTAAAGATTTTTCATTGATGGGGTCAGCCTTGCTGCGATCTGTTTGCCTCTCCCACATACCACAAATGCAGCAGCTACTTTACCCTGGTTCCCCCTCCAGGGGGGAGTCCCCGAGAGATGCTCTTCTCCACGATTGCCCCCCAGGACTTCTTTATGCCTTTCCACCAATCCTCTTAATTCCCTAATTTCTAAAGAAAGCCCACTGGTTGAGAAGCAAAGTGATTCTCATTGCAACTTATTGGCACCATCAAGTCTGGTTTCCCTTTCTCTGGCCTCACTTAATTTACAGTCAGTGGATTCTGGATCCAATCCCAGATCTGTTGTCTTATCGACAGAGCCTGGTCCATCTCAACCTACAAAATTTCAAGCTGACAGCTTGGTTTCTCCACTTCCAGTAATTGTCAGGTGGAATAACTCATCTTCCCCACTACAAAAGATACTTCTGGCTTTGCATAAACCATCTACCAGAAAACTTTATCTTAGCAAATGGAAGAGATGTGTGCATTGGTCTGATAAAAAGGGCATTGATCCTTTTTCAGAATTCAATCGACAAGTCTTGGAATATTTATCCACCTTTTTCCAATTAGGAGCATTTACTTCTACTATTAGAATTACATTGCCATTTCAAATTTCCATAATGGTTTCAATGATTCTTCTCTGATGTCCCAGCGTCTCTGCAAAACCTTTCTGAAGGGGGCTTTACATTTGAAACTGCCTTTCAAAGAGCCCATTGCACCTTGGAGTTTAACATTGGTCTTACAAAGTTTGGTCCATCAGCCTTTTGAGCCAGCAGCCACTTGTGATATCAAATTCTTATCTTGGAAAACTCTATTCCTGGTAGCTATCACGTCGGCCAGGAGAATCTCAGAATTGCAGGCTGTGTGTGTAAAATACCGTATATCATTTTTCACAAAGAGAGAGTGTCACTCAGGACTAATCCTTCCTTTTTGCCTAAAGTGGTGCCAGAATTTAATATAAATCAATCCATTGAGCTACCAGTTTTCTTCCCACATTTCTCAAACAATATTATTTTAAAAGGGGCTTTTTATTGTTTATGTATAATTTATAATGTTGGTTAGTACATTTATTAAAACTGCAATAATTAAATTGGATAGTATGTTTTTACTTATTGCTACTTTAGGATAACTTGCAACAGTTTTGTCTAAAAATATTTTTTTTTTTAAAAGTAAAAAGAAAGGTGAGAAAACATTGTTTTAATGACGTATTAAACTGTTTGTAATTGGATCATATGATTTGATTTTTGCTATTTAAACGAATATGATTTGTAAAGGAATTTATCCAATGAAGTTTTGCACTTTGTAAAATGAAAGCGCTCATCATACTAAATATTGGTTTTTAGTGGACAAGCCTCAAGTGGTTTGACCGTATTTTTTCCTTTTTTGATTGGATAATGCACCACAGTGCCAAGTCTATCCCTACCTTTGGGAGACAAGTGAAATGCACAAATGAAAAGAAAAAGGCGAGAACAGAAAAATGTAGAGTAGGCATGCCACAGGAGAGGAAACAAGAGTGTGAATGTTCCAAACATGGAACTATTCTTATATATCTATCACTATGTTAAGTACATAATTTTCATTTCTGGAAGGAGGAGGTCCATCTAAACAGCAGTACACAGTCGCAGACAAATCCTGCTGAACGGGCTTCCCCTGGGAATACCCCCCACACCAGATAACTGTGATCCAAGGGAAAACTTGAGCACCACATCCAGCTTAGAAGTGCTTTGCAAATGTGTTGACGGTAGACCAAGTAGCTGCTGCACAGATGTAACCCAGAGCAGCATTCTAGAAGAAAGTATAGATACAGCAACTGCACTATGTGCCACAGGTACTGCAGTGAAAGGCCTGTTAACACTTACTTTGGCAAAACTGTACGCAGTCAAACATCCCTTTGACTAAAGCAACCACACAGTGTTGTTATGAAAGATTCTTTCTGGAAAAGGAACTGTCTTAAGTGATGGTCTTTGCCCTTTCAACTTAAACCTAAAGCGGTTGTCACCTCCATACAACAGAGGTAGTGCTATTCCTGGTAGGAATAGCTGGAGAAAACAACAGGTAACTGAATGGACGGTTAAGTTCACTTCCCTGTTTAGTTTAGGTATAAGGGGGCATTTAAAAATTACCCTATCTTTATGAAATACTAAGTATGGAACGACAGAAAATGCACGCATGTCAGAAATGTTTCCTGGCAGAAGTAGCTGTCAACAGAAGCAATACTTTCCATGATTAGCGTTTCAGTTTAATTAAAGGTACAGTCTTGAATGAGTCAAGAGTCAACTTCTCTAGCATAAAATACATATTCCAGGGTAGCACAGAATGATGTAGTTGAGGTCTAAGCAAGGTGCCCTTTAGAAAATCTCTTCATACTTTAGTGATGCCAGGGAAGAAGAATGGAAGCTATCATGGAAACTAGAAACACCTGCAAGATGCACCTTAACAGGGGAACAGCCTTCAAGTGAAAATCTTGGAGAGAAATTAAAATAGATGGAAAAGGGATTGAGATGGGATTTAGTCCTCTGGGACACACACAGAGGAAAAAAGTCTACTTATCTCTACGTGTTGCACATGTTCAGTTTCTGAAATAAAGAGCAAGAGTGAACTAGTCAAGTAAGGATGTGTTACTGGTGACTAATGGAACTACAGAAGACAAGCAGCAAGCTTGATGGAGTGCATGTCTGGATGAGGCTTCCCTGATGGGCAAATATGCAGAGATTTGGTGAAGAATAATTTCAGGAACTTTTCCAGTAAATGAGCAGATGTTGTAGGGACCATAACTACAAAAGTCAATAAGAGTTATGTGAATGCCTTTTGCTTTGCTAAGTTTTGTTTTGTTTTCTGAATGACTCTCATTAGCTCAGCAAATGAGGGGAAAAAAAGTAAAGGAGTCCATGGGTATATTTATAGACCACAGCATCTGTCGGACATCCCCCTGGAAAAGCCAGGAGGAAAACATTTTTTGCTGTACTTACCACTGGACGGAGATGCAAATAGATTGCTGCATGCCATATGAGGAATAAATTCCAAGTCACAGAAAGACTGAGGTACTACATGTGCTGCATCAAAGGAGTGAGCAAGTTTTTCTACTAAGGAAATGGCTTCTCCTGGAATGTGACCAACCTGCAGAAAGTAGTTTCACTGAATGGGCTATTATCTTAACCTCATGGCCTCCAAACAAAAGGGCATAAAATCCCATCATCCCTTGTTTGTTGATATAACCACTACCGGGAGGTCAGAATATACTGTCAACATAACCTTTCAGGTCTCCCTTCCTCAGGTTAACAGTGTAAGGAGAACTGCCCTAATTTCTAGCACAATCTGCAAGACATTTACACATTGTGAACCATCTTCCTGTTGATTACTCCCCTCAAGGGCAGATGTATCCATGATGAATGAGGTGATGGGTGTGGGTACTTTAAAGGGGATTCTTTATGGCAAGTTTGGCGTCTGGAATCTGTTGTAAGGCACCATTACAATACTTACTGCCATGAATACTGTGACTTTCCTGCACAGGTGATTAAAAACCCCGGAACATATTATAATAGAAACTCTGATCTGTAAAATTAGTATCCGATTCAATATCAGATATGGCTTGCAATAAATGTGAGCAAATGGGATTGGGTCATCTGAAAAACCTTGAAATAATGCTACAACGTGGAATAATTTGATTAACTGTTAGTACTATTATACATAGTGCTCATTTATCAACAGTTCTTCCAGCTCCCTCACATCCCTCTACTGTCAGTTGCAACATATTTCATTTTATTTTGGAAGCTGACAATTCTATTGATTTTTCTGTCAAATTATAAAATGCATCTCATTTTACCAAATTGTTCTACACCAAATCATAAAAACGTTAATACTATCATGTTTGTCATGTTGCCTTCTGTTCAACAGTTCAAATTCCAGTTTTATTATAACATGCTTTTCATCATTTACATGCTATTTTAATCCAACATTTAATTGGTCAAATTGTTTTCAAACTGTATGCAACTGTCACTGTATTATTTTCCAAGATGAAAATGGATCTTTGGATAGGTTCAGTCATCCATTTAGTAAGAGTAAATAAATAAATTAGGGTCTCACTGGAGCATCTAGAAGCCAATATATGAGAAGACCTCGGTTTTTTTGCAGCAACTGAAGAGCTGTAGTTATAGAAGTGCATTTGGTGAACCCCCTGGAAGCTGAGCAGAGACTAAATAGAATTATCTGGAATTGGAAATGACTGGTTCCTACCTTGAAGTGTTATCAATCTCCTTGACGGTTTTGTGATCTTAGTGAGTAAGCAAGCATCCTGGAAGTCCAACAAACATATCCACTCTCATTCGGATACACATGGATGGAGTGAGAAACAATGAAAATATGAAAGGGTTTCAATGGGTATGAAAGCTTTAAGGACACAAATATAAAACTGACCTGACGCTCTTTATCTTTCTGGTCACCAATAGGAATTTGAAATAAAATCCTATCCCTTTCTTGTCTATTGGGATTTCACGCATGCATTGTTCTCCAAGATCAAGTTCTTTCTTCCCTGTGGATATATTTTTATGTGGTGGGACATCAGGCAAGGAAAAGAATTCTGGTACTGGATGGGTTTGGAAGGGAATATAGTGTATTATCTAGATTACTGTCTTCACCTACCCGCCTACTGTGACAGAGTTCCATGCAGACAAGTGGAGGGAAAAACAACACCAGAATACCTCCACAATGCAGCAATCAGGCAAGACCTCAAAAATGCTGCTGTCCACCAGTGGCCAGACTACAGTCTCCTGAGGTTTGTCAAAAAACCCTGCTGCCTTTGGGCTTATGACCTTGCTCGTAATTGTCCTAGGAATTGGACTTTGTCCCACCTGCCTGCTGTTGGGTTTAAAGTTGTGTATCATGCCTAAACTACATATGGAGCCGTATCCTCTACATTCTACAAAAGGTACACTGACCTGAAATTTCACACCCTCGGCCATGAAGGTGCTCTTCTTTACAGTGCTCCAAAGTGCTGCTTAATCTATGGATCAAAAATGCAAGATCTGGAAAAAATCCATAAAGACTGAACTAGATTGAAAAAAAAAAAAAGACAAATATTGGCAGCTCTGATGTATAGTCTTCATACTGGCAGCTCTGATATATAGTCTTCAAACAACACTATAAGGGTTAGTGCCTTCGAAGGCAGGACTGACTAAAAAAAATGGGTACACATGAATGAAGGGCTGGGTCCTACAGTGGGGAAAGAAAAACAGAGACTCCCTGCAGCAAAATATGCAACAAGAGAAGGGGCATGCCCTGAGCATTCAGCAAGACCACTGAAAATGTATAGTCAATGAGAGGAGGGGCAAGAAAGGGGGCCAATCTGAGAGAAGCTGACTTCCGCTGATGAGAAGCAGGGGAAAACATCTCTGTCCAAATGCACTAACACTAGGGGAATCAATCTTATGTTTTCTGAAAACCTGTCAGAAACTTTAAAGCAACCTGTTCAGAAAGTGCTTCCATCATTTGAGTTGAAGAAAGAAAAACTTGACAGATTAGCAAAAAAAAAAAAAAAGTCTATATTCGGACATGAGGGAAAATACAATGCAGATGACTGCTTAAGGGACGTTAACAGATTAAGACTGTAACTTGGGCTCATACAATTCAATAGCAGATACAGACTGCTCATTTACAAAGTATTTTAACTAATGTTTGCAACTTTTCTGAGTTTATTCAGTGAAGCCCCTGCAAGCTACACACCTACAAAAACTATGAGTGTTCTTTACATGATAGAATACATGCTGTATCTGTCTGCCGAGGATTTTTTTTCCCAGAGGCACACTTTGTAAACAAGCATTCCATTTTGTATACAAGGGCAGGGCCTAGGCCCAAAGAGCAAAAAGACGATTTTAACAAAAACAGAATGACAATCTTGCATTTACAAGCAAAACAATAGTTACTAGGAACTGCAGCAGGTTGAGTCACAGGAATAGGAGGCCCACCAAGAAGTTGACAGGGGGTTGTCCAGGTTCTGACAGCAGAAGATCCATAAGCAAATGTTGATTCTACAGTCACTGACATCTCAGGCTCCACTGCAAAACTTTATCTTCAGGAGTGCAGTGATTCTCACGGTGCCATTTGCAGTGCTCAAGGCCAAACGAAGCATGGGGCTTGGACACTTCACAAAATATGTGCCCAGCCTACTACAGTCTCAGCTTCATTGACCATCTCTAAGGTCGAAAAACTTGTGTCACTGAGTGTATCTTTGCTTCTGTGACCAGAAATAGCAGAACAGCAGCTTGAGAGTGTGAGTGATTATCACCTTAGTTCTATACATATTTTTCAGTCAGGTTAGACCCAAACAATTTCATCCATCAACCCAATGTTCTATATAAAATGGAGAACATCAGTTTATCCAAAATCACAAAAGTGACCTTCTTCTATTAGACATGCAGCAGTATGGATTTAAGTTTGGATCTTTTCTTCTGAATCCTTTAGCATTCTTTGAAGCCATAACGGCAGTACTTGATGAATTAAGTGCACATTTTACATATCTCAGCCTTACTAAGTCATGCAACACTATTTCGTAAAAGGGAATAATGGACAAATTAAAAGCACTGAAGTCAGTCGAAATATCTACAATTCAATAGGAGGGGTATAGTTGTGTAAGTGACACTTACCCACAATACAGGTTCAAATTCCTCATTGTTGTAAGTAGCCTTTACATTACTTGGGTTGTGTCTTGCCCAGGACACAACAACCAGCCAGCTTACAAAAGCTCTGCGTCTCAGACACATCCACCCTGACTGCTGAATGACTGGTGACTTCTGTCCTCAGGGCTGACCAAAGTGGAAAATCTTTAGGACTTGCTCACATA
>NC_056741.1:788755711-788825711 GCF_019279795.1 Protopterus annectens | reverse complement strand
TGTTGAATACCATAGGCTTGAGACCATATGGTCGATATTTGAAGGTTCGAATACATAATAACAAAAAAAAAAAAACATACCTTAAAAGTGCGAACAGGGAGGCAAGCACGCCTACACACCCCCTACTTAAATATACCAACTCCGAGACCGCACTTCAGTGCAGAAAAGGGAAATTCTCCCATTCAGCACCGTATGGCGCCATTAAAGTCACCCTTTGAACACATGGTCTCGACCATATAACAATCAACATTTCAAGGGTTTGTTTATTTGACATAGACCCGCGTACACATACCCCGCAGTAGTTCCTGCCCAAATAAAACACTTGCCTACACTAAACTTTCATATAAAATCCATAAAGCAGTACATGTTCTCACCAAAATAGTGGTCCCTGATAGGGATGCCAGACACCACACATATAGCCTAAAGGTTTCTGTAGCAGTGGGGATGATGAACATCTCATTTCACCTCTTTTTCGTAGAGGAAAAAAACATTCATAAGCTGGGCAGTTTCCCCAAACGTAATATTCTTGCAGCATACCATAAAGGCATACATTAAATGCCATCACTGGCTAGACCACCACTAAAAAGTAAATCACTCAACATAACAAAATTTTTCTCTAAAAGATGTAAATAAAAGGCACAAATATCATTTCTCTTATCTTCTGGCATAAAGTCAACAGTGCTAGCTATTATGTAAGAAGATAAGGAACCATATTTGTCTGAATCTTCAAATAACTAAATCCCAATGCTAGAACTCCCTTTTAGTTGAATGCAACATAGTAACACATATATTACATACATATTTATACTTATGTGTTGCAGATCTACGAAAAAACTGCACCTGTTGATTGAAGTAACCTTTACAAAATAATATCTGCTCTTGTTTCTCTTTGTGCACTGGCAAGTTTATAAGTAAAGGATTGAGGGTCTTTTTGCAACCCTAACACATGGGGATTTACAGTGTTTTTGCTTCCTGCAAAGAAAAACTTTTTAAAACATTTTGACTTTGGTGCTTTTTACTATGCAATGTTTTAGTCAATTAGAATTCAACTAAATGGACATTCAACCAAATGGGTTTTTAACCATTTAGATTAAATCTCATGGCATTCACCCTATCAGGCATTTTAATCAGTCATTTGGAGAATTCAGTCAAATAGCACTCAACCAAATATAACTGCTCCCAATGTACATGGTACACATTCTGAAGAAGTTCACATGGAGGCCAAGTAATATCCCAGAAGCCACTTCATTACGAGCACAGAGATGGTTCCCGACCACTGACTGATCCACTGCTCATATGCGCAATAGTCACTTTACATAGGGATGCAAGGGCTTACTTTTACGGAGCAACATGAACTGCTTAACACAGAACCCTTCAAGTTTAAACCAGTCAAGAAACTCGCTCACCAAACTACCTACAGTAGTAAAAAAGAAGTGCTATTTGCAGGATGCGAAACTCTTTGCAACCCTTGTGCAAGTTGTTGTGTATTGGGGGGAAAACTGTCTTTGTCCTCCTGTCCCCAATGGCTAAAAAAAAGATACAAATGGATACCCGTTTAAATTGATGAATAAAAAGAGAAGAGATATTTTAGAAAGGGATGTGTAACTGGTCATAATCCTAACACTGAAGGTATTATCAGACTGTTGTCTTCAGACCTGCATTTGCTGATGTGGTACTAATAAAAGTCTTGTTGAGCAATGTCTGTCTCCACATTCTAGCAGCAAGTTCAAAAGTTTGACATTAACTGGCTAAACAATTATTAAAACTGCACTATTCAAATAAATAAACAGGAATTTTCCAGAAAAAAAAGCGTCTGCCAGCCTAGACCACGTAAAACAAATCAAGGTGTCTTTCTAAGTACGTAAGCTAGAACTGACTTATCCACTTCACCTTCTTACCCCTTAACTAAAACTAGACCGCTTCTCCTTCCTATCAGCTGATCTCGGTTCGGCAACAATCTAGACTTCTGTTAGGGATCTCTTCCTTTATCAGTCTTGTTAGTTTCATATTTCTGTTAAGTATATTATATTACTACATTAAAATAGTGCTTCTTTATATTCATTGGTGTTTTTCTGGCATCTCTGCTCTTTTAAAATTATACTTCACCTTTGCAATGGATTGCTGCATTTTTTCTAGAGTTATACCAATCTGAAATGCATTCATCTCGTTTGCTGTATATAATTTTTATACCATAACTTAGTATTCTGTTTATTACTGTATTCAATTTTCTGTGTATTTTACTGTTGTAGAGCTTTTCTCCCAGGGAATCTACCGAAAATGGCTATGATCAGTTTGACAGTCCAGTAACCACAACCAAACAAAATTAAATTATTCCAGAGAAAATAAAAAGCTTTACAAAATTCATTAGCAAAATCACTTCCCAGGAATTTTCAGACTGACCAAGAAATACAAGTGAAATATATAGCAGTAGTATATTTCAGAGGTAGTTTTAACTATGGATCAAAAGTCCTGTCCAGCCTCAAAAAATATGCTGGTCAACACAACTATGTAATTTGAACTATGCAACTGTTAACTGTCTTCAGTCTACAAATCAGCAAATTAAATGGACTAGTCCTGTGATTTGCTTATCTTATCATGAAATGTTATTAATTCTGATGTACAATGGCAGCAAACACAGATATGATTTAAAAAAGCCTGCAAAAGTAAGCTATTACTATCAGTAAAGATTTCACTTTAGAAGCCTAATAAACTGGTAAACAAGTGACCTATGAATCAAAACATTCAAGCTTCTTATACAATAAAAGAAAAGATTCATGATCAGACTGCACAAGGTGTTTGACTACTGTGTACCAGCCATACAATAAAACTGTGATTCAAAGACATCCAGTAACCAATGTAAAGGTCAAAGCACAAGGTGTAGGAAGAAAGTAAAGCAGGCAAAGCCAATGCAAAGTAAAGCAAACAGCCTCACATAGTGACACAGCCCCAGGATCAAGGGAGTCGCTAGTCTTGGCAAACAGGTCCAAATCCAGTTAAAAAAAAATGTAAGAGTCACAAGTCTTGGCAAACATGCAAAAATGCAACTCAAAAATCTCATTCTTGGCCCAAGTTCCAAGAACGAAAGCTGGTTTATGGTTTTTATATTTTCCATCAGTGCTTGTCCAAATAAATAGGTGTGGTAACTGGAACAAGATTTGAGAGTTGGACTTTTGCCTGTTTGACAAGATTTGCGACTGTTTTTCCTTTTTTTTTTTTTAAATGGATTTGGACCTGTTTGCCAATACTAGCCACTCCCTTCTGATCCTGGAGCTGTGTTACTATGTGAGGAGGTTTGCTTTACTGGCATTTTTATGCTTCACATTTCCACACTATTTTTCTGTTAACATGCAAAGTAACACATCAAAATGCTAGGCCCAAATCGCAAACAGTACAAAACTGAAAAATAGGCATACGGTCGAAGACCATATGACTGAAGTTTTAAAAATTAAAAATTCTGCACGGAGACCGGCATACAGCACGGAACAGGAGATTTCCCTTTTCCTCTCTGTAGTGCGATCTCGGAGTTGGTATATTTAAGTAGCGGGGGTGCAGGGGGGCTTGCCCCCTGCATATATAAGTTGTTTTTGTTGAATGATCAACTTATTAAATTCGATCATATGGTTTCAACCATATGTGTTCGATATTTTGTATTGTCGATCATGCAACATAGATGCACTTTACATATATATATATATATATATATACACACACACACACACACACACACACACACACACAAACACAAACACACACATATACATACATACACACAGTATGTGTGTGTATATATATATATATATATATATATATATATATATATGTATATATATGTATATATATATATATATATATATATATATATATATATATATATATATATGGGTTCATATGAATCCAGCGACAGTTCAAAACATCGACAGCGAAACAGCAACAGCGAAAACACCAACAGTTCAAAAGCACGACACCGCATACACTCCACACCAGTACAACAATTAACAAACAAAACAAATTCCCCACTCCAAAACCCACACACACCACACTAGCAAACCAAAATACTAACAAACCAACACTAAACCTTACATACATAACTATCGACAACCCTAACCCTAAGGTCCGTCACTATCGCACACTCACCTAACCCGCGCCCTAACCCTAACTCACTTAACCCACCCCTAACCCAAAACCTATCACTACTACACACGTACCTAACCAGAGCCCTAACCCTAACTCACTTAACCCACCCCTATCCCCACAGACCGACAACATTGCACACTTACCCTACTCGCACCCTAACGTCCGTCACTACTGCATAAATACACATCCTTTCCCCATTTCGATGTTCTCAGCGTCGGTGTTTTCCTCTGTCGGTCTTCTCGCTGTCGATCTTTTGCCGTCGATATTTTGAACTGTCGTTGGATTCATATAAACCCATATATATACATATATATGGGTCTACTTCATTTGATCGAAAGACCATTTGACTGAAATTTCATTTGATCGAAAACCAGTATTCAAGGCATAAAACTGGGATTTGTCCCCCTCCCCAATGTCATGCGACCCTGGAGTTAATACACATAGTTGGGGGGTGTGGGGGCAGAGCACCCCCACCTACTTTCCTTTAAAAGAAGAAAATAATACAAAAAGTACAGACTTTAAATGAAAATAGGCGGGGGGGCTTTGCCTCCCACTCCCCCCCCCCAACTACATATACCAACTCCAGGGTCTCACAACACGGGGAGGGGACAAATCCCTGTTATTTGCCTTGAATACTGCTTTTTGATCAAATGAAATTTCGATCAAATGTAGACCCATAAATTATATATATACACACACACACACACACACACAAACACATATTATATATATCATGTGTGTGTGTGCACAAAGTCCAGAGCAAATACACAACAGAGACAGTAATATTTTTTTTAACTACTCAGACAGTCCTTTTGACCAGGGCATATGGCAAAAAAAATCAATAACCATAATAAATCACATTTAAAGCAGTAATACCAGAACAGCAAACAATGAATATTTTGTGAGTACTTATCAAGCAATATGAGAACATTAAGTAATAAACATAAGGAACAGATTTGCATTCATTATACAGTTGTACTGTCCACCATTTACAATATTTATAGTGGAAAAGAAAAAAATAAATGTAAACTATATAAAAAAGATTAACGCACAGCCTACCAACAGCAGTGAGCATACCAAAGAAAGACATTTGACTTCCAATCCTTCAGCAAACATTACCATTCCTTGCTATACTTACAATATTGTAATGCCATGCAGTTTGTATATTCATAATGCAGAAGAAGAAGCAACAAGTGCTGTGCAGATATCGGATGTCTTGTAAGTAACACACATCTAATAAATTCACCTCCCATCAATGTTTTTATACAATACATACACACACAAAACTGTATTTGTATGCGTATGTGGGTCAAATCAAAGACCACTAGAAAGTAAAAGACGGAGAGAAGTAGGTGGCACTTAATATTTGCCATATGCTAGACAGCCTTAACTCCCATCCTGCCAATTCCAGAGGCCTATGAAGGATACATGCAGTCATCTCCAGAGATGATAATCATCATAGTCCCTATTTGTAAATTCCTGCATACACTGTTAGAATCTCCAGTACTTGCGTATTATCGCAACCACATTCTGAACGACTCACTCTGCAGTTGTTCTTATGCCGCAGACATTTACTGATTGTATAATGTCGTTAAAACCAACAAATTCATTACTAGAGCAAAATGGTAAGTGAATCACTGCTGTTTTACCTGCCGGGAGAACCGTTTTATTAAAGGATGTTTAAAATCCCAGGTGGTAATAAGAATCGGTGGTGAATTACGTTTTCTAAGGCTGAACTGAAAACCAACCAAGGAAATGAAGTTGTAATTTAAATGCATAGGTGTGTGCGGTCGTTCTACTTTAGCCCTATCCAAACTTTGACATGAACTCAGAATTCTCTTTTGTGTTTTACTATGGTCTGGTTTACATTAAGTACTTTATTGTCACTTCGGGGAATAACCTACCTCATTTGTTTGTCCATTTGAACTGAGCATAGGCTGCTATAACGTGTTTCTGTAAGTCAGAGGTTAGCAGAGCAACTGTTGTAAGGTTCTACCAAGTCATTATTTTGTGCAACTGTTTAGGTTTTGTTTTTCCTCTTTCCTGTTGGAGTACGTTCTTAGGGTAGTTGGGGTATGAATTTATGTTTGTGTAATTCTCTGTTGCCTTGGCCCCTTCATTAGGTTAACATCAGACTGGAGCTCCGTGACCCCTAACTCATGTCAGGTCATCGTACACCATTGGGAAAATCTGTTGGATTATGCAGGATTGAAGTGCAAGTATGGGCCGCCTACTACCTCTTACAGACAGAAAAGCAATAGCGAGGCTAGGAAATGTGTGTAACTTTACGAGAATGCAGGGTGTACTCAAACAAGATGCCAGTAGAAAGTTAAAATAGCACTTTCCTCGCCGACTATTAAATGTTTAAACATTATACAGCCAGTAAATGTCCGCAGCATAAGCACAACTGCAGAGCGAGTTATTCAGAATGTGGTTGCGATAATACCCAATACCGAATCTCCTTTTATTATCGCAAACAATCTGGAAGTATCACTGATAAGTATATTTCTTGGCACTTTTCAGAGTTCTGCACTGTCTTAATGTTTGCCTGACTGAGTTATTTTATATATTTGCTGATTGTTTGCTGTTTTCTCATCTGTTCTGAAACTGGTTCCCCCTATTCCTGTAGTGGTATTAAAGTTTATAAAACTGGTCTAACTGATTGTTTTTAAGTGTTTTTCAACTGTTGAGGGCTACAGACTCAAGTGCGATAGCCATTTTTCTGCTTTAGAAGTGCTTGTTTTACTGTATCGGTTTTAATTTTTGAAAAAAAAAACAAAAAAAATCCTCTCTCTCTACTCGTTTCCAGCCTTCTATAATCAGTAGAGTCCAGTTTTCAGATTTTCCTGAATTCTCGGCTGTTTTGTAGTTTTTGTGTTGCCCAGACCTTACTAAGATAGATGGAAGCTTCTCTGTTCATCAGTGAGAGTGGTGAGCTTTGAGTAGCCTTATATGTGGCTGGAAGAGTGGTTTCAGTTCAGAATCTGTAGTTTTAGTGACCATTTTCGGCTATTTCTATCACTTTCATCTTTCTGTTTAAAAACCCATATTTGCACGGTTTTGCCCATCGCGCAGCACCTTTTAACTAGGGTTAAACTATTCCCAGTGCCAGAAAGTCTGCTCTTCTAATTTTCCCTTAGAACTAACCAGTTTTCTAGTTTTAGCACTCAAAACTGTTTCCTTGTGCTCAGCACTTGTTCAAAACTCGTTGCAAGCACTAAATAATTTACAAATTACTGCAGCACTCAACTTAGGAAGAAAACAGTTTTTTAGTACTTAAATTAATAATCACCTACCAGGCATGTCTAAGGGTCAGTTCCTGGTATTTTCCCCTGTCCACCTGATGAATCTAGGCATCTTGGGGCAATGTTGCCTCATGTACAGTGACAACCCTCTCCTCCTACAACCAAACATTAAAACCTGTGAGAGATGCACTTATATAGCCAAACTGGAAGCCAAGCTCTCTCCAGCCAAGACTGTCCTAGACAGTCAAGAGGAGAAGGTAAACACCTACACCACACCATACTCACATAGTCCATCAAAACCTACACCACCTAAATCCACACATAGTGACACAAAACACATACCTACATTCACGGAGGCTCTCAATACAAATCTGCCCAAACAACAGAGACCTCCACAGCTGAAACATAAGCAACCACCATCCCCCCAACACTATACAAATGACAAAATGACACATAGCCCTCAAAAATCAGTGTGCCACTCAACCTCAGCCAATAAGGCAAAGCAATGTACAAACACACTGATCATTGCTGACTCTATAATCAGGCACACTGATGTCCCACTCACCAGGCTAAACAAGGAGAAACTTACTGTCAGCTGCCTGTCGGGTGCCAGGATCCACCACATAACGCAAGCACTCAGGTCACTCTACAGCAAATACAAATATAACTCTGTCATGGTCTATGTTGGTGTGGATGACCCGAGACATAACTCTCTGGACTGCATGAAAAGAGACATGGAGGAGCTCCCGGATCATGTAGCCCAGGGAGGTATGACCCTACTCCCGAGTAGCATCCTGCCATCACCCAGAATGATACCACAATACAAGGACAAAATTACTGACTTCAACAATTGGCTAAGTTTCTGGAGTCATTCTAAGGGGATCCAGTGTCTGTCTGCTTGGGATGAGATGATCAACAGACCACGATGCTTTACCAGAGATGGCCCACACCTGTCCCCCCTGGGATTCCGGATACTGGCTAAGACTCTTGCCACCCCTATAGTGCTTTTTTTAGGCAAAGTTCAAATGACAAACTCACCACCGTAGCAGGTATAAGCATGCAAAATCTGAGGGTAATGCTACTCAATGCTAGATGTTTAAACCTCAAAATGCACTCACTCGAGGTACTCCTTTAAATGGAGAACACAGACATCTTTGCAGTGACGGAGACCTGGTTCAATGCTCCACAGAGCACCCCTGCATTACCAGGCTATAACTTATACCACACCTTTCGGACACCTAACCTGGACTGAAACACTAAAGCAGGAGGTGTGTCCATATTCATTAAGGATATCCAGACTTCCAGGTAGTTGCTCAACATAATGCATCTGAAATTATCCAAGTGCAACTAACACTGAGCAACACTGCAATCCAGGCTGTAGCTTGTTACAGATCCCCTGGCATGCCCCAGGATGCCCACTCCACGTTTCTTGATATACTGGGTAATATTCAGCCCAATACCCTAATAATGGGCGATTTCAACTACCCCACCATCAACTGGGAAACCTACTCATGTACTAACTCATTTGCTCGAAGCTTTCTGGAATTCATAAATCCAACGCCCTGGATCAGCTTGTCCATACCCCAACCAGGGGCAGTAATATCCCGGACCTGGTCATTACCAATATGGGCAAACGATATTCCATGCCAGAGGTCAACTCCTCCCCCATGAGCTAATCACCCTAGATATCAATATCCCGCCCCCAACCCCCATTAAGGAAACCACCGTAAAAAAAAAAACTTCTCCAAAGCCAACTTCATGCTTCTTAAGACAGAATTGGCAAGCTTCATGACAACCATACAGACGGAAAATAGAGGTACAACTGCACTGTATAAGCACATACATGAGTGCATGGATCATGCCATCCCCAACATAACCAAGAACCAAGATGCTATCCTCCAAATAAAAGAAGCCAATCTGGTGGTCCCCTGTCAAACTCTACAACAGAAGGAAGAAGCTGTTGCAAAAAAAAAAAAAAAAAAAAAAAAGAGAGAGTAAAATCCCCCGATTGCAGGAATTCCCTGGTCAGCCTCAGTAAGAAGCCGAGATGCCTCATAAAAATCCTCCAAAGCTAGTTACAAAAATAAAATCGCAACTGATTCTAAAAGACAACAACAAAGCATTCTACAGCTATGTCAAGAATTTCAATGGTGACACTCAGATCTGCTCTAAGCTACAGCACAATGGCAGATATACAGAAACAACTAATATTGCCAACATCCTGGCAGATAGGTTCAGTGCAAACTCCACCCCCTCCCACACCACCCAAAAGGCCCATCACTATACCAGAAAAATGCAAAGCCCCTGTAATCACGGCTGCACAAGTAAAGACCACACTCTTCAAAGCCAAGAACACAGCATCCATGGGACCTGACAACATCCCAGGCTGCGTTCTGCATAAACTACAGAATGAACTGGCACCCCAGCCAAGTACCATGTTCAATCATAGCTTCACTTCAGGCTTTGTGCCTACTGAATGGCACACAGCAATGGTTATCCCACTCCACAAACGGGGCGCCACAACAGACCCCAGGAACTACTGTCCCATTAGCCTGACGAGCCTGGTCTGCAAGACCATGGAACGTATCATCTTGAAGCTTATAAACAAGGACATAGGTCACCACCAAACTCTGGACCCCACTCAGTTTAGATTTGTAAAAAGGAAGGTCATGTCTCCTAAACCTGATTGACTTCTTTGAAGCAGTCACCAGAGCCGTGGATGAGGGTAAGGTGGTGCACACAGCCTATCTTGACCTCGCCAAGACTTTCAACACCATCCCCCACTCTGGAATTACAGATAAACTCACTAGACTGGGCATAAACCCCTATGCCACAAGATGGGTGGCCAACTGGCTCACTGACAGAATCACACAGTGAAAGTAGCCGACTCCAAATCCAACTTCAGACCAGTGACAAGTGAAGTACCACAGAGCTCAGTCTTGGGTCTTCTCCTGTTTGGCATCTACTTCTCAGAAGTCCAGGCTAGTACAACAGGTCTTTGGTTCATGAAATTCGCAGACGACTGTAAACTAGGTGCCATAATAGAATCGCCTAATGATGCGGACATTTTACAAAGGGACCTCACTGAGACTGATGCTTGGTGTCAAAGGCATGGCCTCAAGCTCAATGCCAAGAAGTGCACTGTCATCCCCTTTGGGAAAAACATTGTATCCATGAACTACCACATAGGCGGTAGCCTACTAAACTCAAAGTGTGATAAGAGACCTTAGGATACAGGTGGACAGTAGTCTCTCCTTTGATTATATTTTGTAATGTTGCAAATGTCTGTATTTGTATTCGAAGCTTTTCTCCTCTGGTCTCCACTGAAAATGGGCCACAAGCCCAGCTGGACTAACCCGGTTAACAAACAAATAAATAATCATATCGCCACAGTAGTCAGGAAATCCTTTTACGTGGCACACCTCATCACAAAGGGGTTCACCTCCAGAAAAAAAATAAATAAATACAATAAAAAATAAAAAAAGATGTTATTGTTCCTCTCTACTCATCTCACATCAGACCCATTATAGAGTACAATGCCCCCGTTTGGCATGTACCTCGCAAGACATCTACAACAACAACTAGAAAGGCCACAGAAATACCTCACTTAACAGGATTACCAGCCTCAAACAGATGCCATACGCAGACCGTCTCAAAAAACTCCAGCTCTACTCCATCGTTTATCACCTACTCAGAAGCGACCTCTGCCTAACATACAAAGTCATGTCAAACCCAGATGCTACACTTAAAGAACTCCCAATCCCTCTGAGCAACACACTCCAGGGACCTAAACCTTGCCACCACAATAAACAGAACATGCTGGAGGGATAGATTTCTGTCCCAGAGACTTCCCCATGCTCTGGAACAGACTGCCCATTCATGTTAAGCAAAGCTCCTCATTTTCCCTCTTTAACAAAAATCTCGACAATTGGATGGGAAATAGGAAATTCACCTCGGGGATCACTTCTGTGGCTCTGCTAGACAGGAGCGTAGGAAAATAACTTTCTTGGGTGGTGAAAGCCAGGGAACATTTTTAGCTAAGCATATATAGGCCCCAGGGCCGATATCCTAATACCTACCTATGAATCCAAGTATTTGGCACCACACTCATCTTGTATGCTATGGAATATGGAAGAGCACAAAGCATTTCCAGATATCCCCATTAACACAGCCCCAAAGACATTCTAGTGAGAAAAAGATCTGCTAGTGATGTCTGGTACTACAGAATACATCAATATTGACATCAAGGCCCCCACAAGGCAGTAAGGATTGACATATTTATCAACTGCAACAGATATCACTTCTTAAACTGACATGTGAAATGCAGAATGAATGGCATCACCATTCATTCATTTACTTATTTGCATTTAACTGGTAAAAATCTGTCTGGGTAATAACAGCCCCTATTTCATGAGGTGCCAGGGTGCTACACAAACTGAGATACAAATTACAGAGAAATGCACAAAATACAAAACAAGCAAAAACATACAAGCCAGAATAACAAGGCATGAAAAATGTACAAAATAGTATATGCAAATATATAAAATGTTTGATATTAAAAATTAGTCAACTGAGGAGGGTACTGGTGGTGAAGAAAAATATAATGGAAGAATGTTTTAAAACAGTAATAATACGAAAGAATGAAAAGACAGCGAGTAGGTTACTATTAGAATTAAACAAGGAGGGAAGATGAAAACTAAGAGAACAACAGGAAAAAAATGTATCACATGGTACAGTACTAAAATTAAAGATGGGTTTATACAGTTCATTACACTGAATTCATACTAATTGTCAGCTCATTAACATCTCATAGCTTAAATCCATCTTACTAACAGATAATTAATCCACCACCTCAGAAGGCCCCTTTGCCATCTTACTAAGAACTTATTTTCAGCAGGGGAACCAACACTCACACGTTGTCCCCTGCCTTAAACTTTAAGCCTGCCATGTTTACTGTATATCCTTTGCTACACCTCTTGTGCCTTCTACATAGGTTTCATAACTTATGGCATAAAATTTTTTAATATTTCCTGCAAATTTATAAAGTGTGCTGCCACACTTTTAAATGATGTTTTTTTTTTAATCCAGCCAAGTCTACTTTGATATGTCCAGTAAGACTCTACGATGTATATGACAGAATAACTCAAACGGGGCAAATCCCACTGAAGCATTAGACACATCTCTTACAGCAAAGAGGAGGTAGGGAATTAATGGACTGATGTTTTTACCATCTTGCTATGGCCTTTTCAGCATTGGCTTCAAACTTTTATTAAATCAGTCCACTAACCCACTGATTTGAAGGAAGTACAACAAAGTTTTTAACTGTCTTACTTTAAAAGACACTGGCAAAGCTAGCACATTACCTGCTACATAAATGGAGGCGGTTTTGGTCTGCCAGTATACATATATATATATATATATATATATATATATATATATATGCATGCATGCATACACACACACACACACACACACACACACACACACACACACACACACACACACACACACACACACACACTGCTTTAGGCAACTTAGTAGCATAGTCAATAACTGAATGTAATGGCAGTCATGACTATATTTTATCACTGTACCTGCAAGATCCATGGCTACCCATTTGAATAAGTTTTCATTAAGAGGCAAAAGTGCATCAGCAGACTTCTGCATCAAGGATGTGGTGCCATTTCCTGACATTGTGGACAAGCTGCACAAAAGTTCTCAAATGTCTTCTATTACACTAAGCCAATAACATCTAGCTTTGATTTTGTCCACCTTTAAGTGCCTCCAACAAAAGGGGTATGTGCAGTTTCTTCACGTGTTTGAAAAGGTTTGGGGATTAACAGTTGGTGCGGTATTTTCTTCTTTGTCTTTATTTACACACCACTATCACCACAGATTATGAGCATAGCAGCAATATTTACTTTGTAGCTATTACTTCTGCTGAATTGATGGGGTGCAAGTCCACTGACAGCACCTAGAGTTAACGTTAGTTTTGTGGCCTTGTTTTGGCACTGTTGTTCCTGCAGCACAGCAGCAATGTCTTTACAGGTATTACTCCTGGTAGAAGGACAGATAAGGCATGATCCCACTGACAGAGCCTGGAGTTTATTTAGGCAGACTTGTTTCTGTTGCTGCTCCTGCAGCACAACAAAATATTTGTTTTAAACCGATCACTTTTGCCAAGTCAACTTACAAAACCTAGTAATTAAAGGTGGGCTTATTTCTGGCACTGCTGTTCTTGTTGCACAGCAGTAATATTTAGTTTGCAGCTACTAGAGAACAGACGACATACAGGTCCACTAAAAGCACCTAAGGTACAATGAGACCAACTGCCTGACCAAGTATGGAAACGGCAACTGACATCATGCAGTAACACTACTCTTGCAATCTTTCACTCAGGTCACCAACTTCCTCACAGTGTAGAGCCTGTCATCACTACATCCAAGCTCAATACCGCAGAAACTATGCCACAAGGGTCAGCTCCCAAACATCTTCACTAACAATTTTGCCTTTGTGCAATAGCCTGTCATCACTACATCTGACCAAGTTACAGCAGAAGTTCTACCAGGAGGGCAAACTCCCAAACATTTTAGTGGGAATTTTGTCTTTGTACAATGTAAGCAAATTTAACTTAAAGAACCTTGCTGTGTATTAACTTCAACAATCAAATATGTGCCTGCCTGTGCTGGAAATTAGTTTTTAACATCCCTATCACAGCTGTCCTTGCACCAAGAACTCTAAGGACAAATTTTGCCACTGTCCTTTCTCTTGACCTATAGATTAATTAACTGGCATATACAGTGTAGTCCTCCTGGGTGACAGGTTTCTGCATGCAGGAAATGAAAGAAAACCCGTTATATTTTGTACTTCTCTGCTAATGGCTTTGTACTGGCTATAAACTGATTAATCTCTGTTGTGATTTGTCTTGAGAGTGAAACTTGTTTTGATTCACACAACTAATAGCCCCATACATTATTGCAAGACAAACTACCTTACTAGACCAGATCCTAGTATCAAATACTAGTAAATACACCACTTCAGGTACAATGTCTAACTGTCTCAGTGATCATCACCCAATTTATACAAGACATCTCACACATCCACTTAAAACACCATGTTTATAAAATAAAATGCTACCCTTCCAATTTTAACAGCCTACCTTGATCTGGCCAAAGCCTCCGATACCATTCCCCACTCAGGAATCATAGAAATACTCACTAAGCTAGGCATCAACCCCTATATCACTAGGTGGGTTGCAAACTGGCTCACAGGTAGAATCTACAGTGTGAAAGTAGCAGACTCCAAGTCAGACTGCCGACTAGTCATTAGTGGAGTCCCACAGGGTTTGGTCCTGGGCCCTCTCCTGTTTAGTATCTACTTCTCTGAAGTCCAGACCAACATGAAGGGATGCTGGCTGACAAAGTTCACATACTATTGCAAGTTGTGAGCTACTATTAACTCCCCAAGTGATGCTGACATCCTTCAGAAAGGCTTCACTGAGACCAACAACTGGTGTCAGAACCATGGCTTTAAGCTAAATGCCAAAAAATGTGTCATCATCCCCTTTGGGAAAAATCTGGTTCCCATGAATTACCACATCAATGGTAGTCCACTGAACACAGAAGGCGTTATAAGAGATCTGGGAACACAGGTTGACAGCAACCTCTCTTTTGACCACCACATTGCCACCATATTCAGAAAGCCCTTCTATGTGGCACATCTCATTACTAAGGGTTTTGCATCTAGGAAGAAAGAGGTCATTGTCTCCCTCTACTCTTCCATCATTAGGCCAATCATTGAGTACAATGCCACATTTGGTATGTACCTCACTAGACACCTGCAACAAGTGGAGAGGCCACAAAAGTACCTCACAAAGAGGATCCTAGGCCTTAAACACTTGTCCTATATGGACTGACTCAAAAAAACTGTCTCATATCGCCTGCTTAGAGGCCAACTCTGCTTGCCTTACAAAGCCATGTCTGACCCAGCTCTGTTAGAAATGCTACATCTAAAGAAATCCCAATCCCTCCACACCACACACTCCACAGACCTCAACCTCATTACCACAAATCAACAGAACAAGCTGGAGGGACAGGTTCATAACCCAGTGACTGTCCATGCTATGGAACAGACTTCCCATACATGTCAAACAGAGCACCTCACTGGCCCTCTACTAGAGAAATCTTGAGGAGTGGATGGGAAATAGAAAATTCACCCCAGGGATCACTCCAGTGACTCTACTCGACAGAGGTACTGGGAAATAAGGTCAGGTGGCACGATGCCAGGGTAATCCTATGGGCTAGGCTTGTAAAGGCTCCAAGACCATTAGCTAGTAGACACCTATGAACCCTGAAATGCTCATTATTACCCTTCCGTCTATTAACTGGAACTTCCAAAAATTCTCCCCTTAGATGATGCTGTAAATGAATTCAACACAACTTTGCTAAACATCTTAAATAGCCTTGTACCTCCTAGAAGGAAGAGGTGAAAAACAATAAGCAAATTTGGCTATACAAAAAGAACAGAATGCTAATGCAGGCCAAGGAAAAAAGCATGGAAGGAAAGGGAAAATATAAAACACCACAATATCTTGAAAACTTCAGAATGCTTCACAATCGTAGTAAAACGCAAATTAATTAATGAAAACAAAAACTATACTACAACAACTTTCAGAATAAAAGTAAACACAACCCTATACCATTCTAGACAGTCAAAGAAATTTTGCTTCCCTGCCACAAATTCAACCCAAACCCCTCTCCCAATATCACTTGAAACCGCAATACAACACAACTCTTATTTCAGATAGTACAGCATCTCTAACTAAAGATTCCCCAACATTTAATCCTAACCCTGCCTAGCAACCACTTTCACTTTCAAACATGTGCCCACATCCTATATAAAACTAATCAAACTCAAACCATGCTCTACTTCAGCTGATGACCTTCCAAGCAAATACCTTAAAATAGCAGCCGATATCATTGCCTAACCTATTCAAATCCAATCCCATGTTCCCTCTCTCTCTGGAAAAAGTCACACATTATCCCCTCTGCACAAAGGAGGAAATTCAACAGACATTACTAACTTTAGACCTATAGCAATCTTATCCCCCTCTTCAAAATACTTTTAAAAAAATGTACTTGAAAAATAATTGATAAACTATCTTCTGCAGGAAGAACTTCTATGCCCCCACACAACATGGCTTCCATCCTTCCCATAGTACTAACACTGCACTTCTACCACATGTAGATACCGTCAAAGCTAGAGATAATGGCAAACTAGTGTCCTTATTTCTAGACTTGTCTAAAGCCTTCAACACAGTTTGTCACAGCAAACTTCTACCTCATATGTCCTCATTAGGTATCTCTCAGCCCACCCTTCAATGGTTCAAAAGCTACCTATCCAATAGGAATCTGTCGTAAAATGGCACATCACCCTCTCTCCATAAATCCCACTCATCACCAGGGTACCACACAGCTCTATTCTTGGTCCCCTCCTTTTTAACATTTTTACCAACACCCTCCACACATCCACACAACAGGCCTCTGTAATACAGTACACACATGACTCAAAACTCATTTGTACATCTGACAATGTGGAACGCCTCCAAAGAATCACTCAGGAATCTTTAAAAAGCAACTGGAACATAGCTTGGTCACTTACAACTCATGCCCAACCTTAAAAAACAAGCTACTATTTTTTCCACAAATCCCTCTCCCATGAAAAAAAAAAAAAAAGTCACTTCCCATAGCAAATTATTATTACGGATGATAATCTTACATTTGACCTGCGTACACATAATTGCATAAGAAAAACCCATCAAAAACTAGGGATGCTTTATAGAACCAAAAAAAAAAAAAAAAAAAGCTCTCTCACAGATGCAACTTAAGTTATACTTGCCACTACTTGTCTCTTCCCTACACTTCTTCCTACTAACTTTCAGGCATCACAAAAATCAAAACTTGAACAACGCTATAACAAAGTTGCTAAATTTGCAGCAAATACCCCTTTCAAAACCCACCACTATATAGCACTAAAAAGCCTAAACCGGTTAGAACTACCCCATCAATTAACATACATAGCTTCTGATCACCTATAAACATTATCCAGAATCCATCTGCTTGCAGCACTAAATAACGTTCTACACAGCTATGGGCCTAGTCAGTCATTACAATCCAATGACCAAAAACTCCCGTCTCGCCACAAATCTAGCAAATCTGCTGGGCACAGTCTACACTCATACCATGTTGCTAAGGCCTGGAACTCCTTATCTCTATTCATCAGGTCAATACCTTTCCTCCTATCCTTCAAAACCATTCTAAAAGCCTTCCTAGCCAAAAGCTGTCCCTGTTCTTGCTCAACACCAAGATAAACTATATCCCTAAATATGGACAAATACCTATTCTTATACCTTATATCTCCTTACTCTCACTTCGTCACTCACTTCCTTCTACCAGTTTCTCTCTCCCCTGGCTTTCTCTCCAAATACACCATAAGCTTGCTTTTCTCTCATTTTGTATGGCAATTCCCATTTTTAGTATACTAACTTACCTTTAATTTCTCTAACTGGATAAGATTTTTCCAGCTATTATATCATTGTCAAGTAATTTGTAGCTATTCTTAACCAATGTATTCATAGTATATGTAACCTGGTATAATTATTTAAACTGTATTTCTTTTTTGTATTTTTAAAAAGATTGTAAAATTATTGCTTCTTAAAACATTTTGTAATGCCTAATGAGCTTTTCTCCCAAGGCCTCCAATGAAAATGGGCTCCTACCCAGTTGGACTTTCCTGTTAATCAAATAAATAATGTCATAATAGTTATGTACATTACCCTGGGGTGTGCAAATGCCCACATACAGTATATGAGCCATCGCTGTCAAGTATTTATCTTAGCAAAAGGTGCAAGTTAAGTTATGAGTGAAATGTAACTATGTAATAAAATAACTCTGCTGCTACATACATCCGAAGCAACACAAAGCTTCTCCTTTCAGTTCTTCCCATTAGAGATTGCCACAGCAGAACAACGGTCCACAGAATGATTGGCAGTGGAGTTTTATGGTGTTGAGTTGCCAGCTTGGCGCCCAACCTTCCAACAAAGGTACACACATGCACACACTCACACCTAAGGCTAATTTAGAGTGTGTCCAATCCACCTGCAGCATGTCTTTGGGATGTGGGAGGAAACCAGAACACCCTTAGAAAACCCACGAGACCACTGGAGGACATTCAGGCTACACACAGAAGGCACCCCAGCCTGATTGAAATGGAAAACCTCTTGCTGTGAGGCAGCAATGCTAACCGCTGCACCACCATGGCCGCCCATCAGAAGCAACACAAAGCATTTAATTTAATTTGTCTACTGCACAGGTGATACCAGAGATCCTTTGCAGCTTTGGCTAAACAAATCAATGCCTCCTGCCCACAGTGTGGCAAACAGTGGCTTATAGTATGCACACCACAAAAATTAGCAGCCAACAGATAAAACATCTGGACTCTTGAATAAGTAATTCAGATGTTTATAGACACTGGGTAGAGATCAGTAACAAGACCCTTGCAAATTTTGCAGAAAGTTCCTCACCTATACAATACCCCACAAGACATGACATATTTGAAAATGCCATGCTCCAGCAACACTTACCTGAAGTACAGTGTGGAACAATAATGGTAAAAGAGGATATACAGCAGAACAACCCCCTCACAACACATTTCTTAAACAGCAACCCCAGCCCAAGCAGTGGTACAAAGACAATAACTGACGAACAAGACTATCTGTAGAGGTTTACATTTGCCAATGTATTGATGGGTCATTAAACGCAAACAATGTTTTCTTGACTTAATCACTACAAACTCCCTCAATCAAATAGCACCTTCTCCCACTAAAGACACCAGTATATTCAATCAGGTCTTCACAAGCACAACCCCAGTCTACTCCTTACCCACTGTCATACCCTCACTGGTTATATCAGATCACCAGTTTTATTCACCATAGGACCCCAGTTAAGGTCACCAACAACTCATCCATCTTTGGCAACTTCTCAAAAGCACTCTCCTTGCACTTGATGGTGACTAGAGACAGTTCAACAGTCCCCTATTCCTCAATGACCTGACAGCAAATATCACTATATACATCCAAAGTTTATCCTCCTATCTCACCTGTTGCATAGAGGTTAATGCTGCTATTTACAAGTACAACATCAAGCTTAGAAACAAACTCCATTGGTGGAACTCTACTGCAAACAAACTCTGCAATGAAAGGAAAATGTTTGTAGCTCTCAACAGAACAAAAAAATGTGTTAAAATTAATCTCAAGAGGGATAGCAAATACCTCAGGAGCATTATCAAATACTGCAGAGCCGATTATGAACTAAAATTGACATGTCAAAGGATAATCAAAAGATGTTCTTTAATTATGCAAAGAACCACATAAATAATACCCAGCACTCCACTAAGATAATCTGCAATGGCATCACCCACACAAATTCATCTCTAATTTCTTCCTTCTATCACCTATCACCTCCAACTTCTTCCTAATACAATGCATCTCAGGCTGTAACACTGCTTGTTAATGGTACCTCTGAACAGATACTAAAAACATTCTCCAAGATAAAACACCAGTTCTGTGAATCAAGATAACACATCAAACTGTTTCCTGATCAGTATGAAACACCTCCATCCGACCTCCTATTTAAAACTAACTGTTCAACCACATTCTTCCTACCGGCTATGTACCAAAAGCTTGAAAAACAGCTACTGTACCTCTCCTGCACAAAGCTGCCCCACCATGGATCCTGGCAACTACCCATCCATCAGTCTCACCAGCATCATTTGCAAAGTAATGAAACATGCATCATCATAAAGATCATAAACAGGAGCATAAGGAACCCACAATCCTTAGACCTTTGAGTTGGCACTATAAAAAAGTACAGCAGGCCTATTAAATCTTAAACCTAGTTGATTTGAGCTACAGAATCCCTAACAGAGTGCAACTCCATCCACACAGCTTACGCCAATTTTCTAGGATGACCAGAAAGGATAATGCAGTAAAGGAAAAGGAGGAGAAGTTATCATCCCCCTCTACTCATTCCTCACCAGGCCCAAGCTAGAGTACAATTTGCATTTTAGTATGCAACTGTCCAAACACCCAACCAAACTGGAAAAACACAAATGGTTCCTCACTAAAAAAATCTCAGGTAAGAGTTCCACACGTTACAATACCCAAGAAAGCACACTGGTGAAAAAGCTTGGTGTGTTTATTAACTAGGAGTTTGAAAGATAACGCTGAAGTACAGAGATTTTTCTTTCAAAACTTTGTTTTTATCTGGCTCAGGTACTCACCCATTTATGAGCTACCGGATTATTTGATACTTACAATGAACCAGAAGATATAGAATATCTACTGGCAGACAAATTCAGCTCCAATTTTACCCCTTGCTCCACCTCCAGGAAATACCATCGAACATACCCCCCCCCCAACTATCACTAGGAAGTAGTCCTCATCATTCTCTCCAAAAGACAAGAACACCACATCAATGGACCCTGATAATATCCCAGGATGCCTGCTAAATAATATGAAAAACAACACACCAGGATGTCTAGTCACTATTTAACTGTAACCTCCAGATAAGCTTTTACCCATGCAAATGAACTGCAACCGTCATCCCTCTAAACAAGATGGACCATCTATGGACCCACGTAATAAAAAAGATCCACAAGTCTGACTAGTCTCATATGCAAAGCCATGGAAAGAATTGCCACGTAAATGATTAAAAATGACAGAGGAACTCTTCAGAGACCAGATCCAACCTAGTTTGGTTTTATCAATCACAGATCATGCCTTCTCAACCTGGTGGATTTCTTATAAAAGGTCATCAAAACAATGGATAAGGGCAAAAGGGTACATACTGCCTACATTAACCTGGACAAAGAATCAGATACAATACTCAGCTCAGACATTGCAGATAAAACTCTTATGTCACCCACTGGATCTAGGTAGCTTTCAGCCTCCCTGTCCTAACTTCTTGGGCCCTATCTCCACAAACATGTCAGTCACTAGCAGTGTCCCTTAGGCCTTTATGCTGGGTCTGCTCCTTTTAGGAATCTACTTCTCTGAAGTCAAGTTCCTCTGGCTAACCAAGTTTGCAGATAACTACATAGTAGGTATAGTCACAGAATCCCCCCCAAAACACTAATATCCTCCAAAAAGGGCCAACTCAGACAAATAACTGTTGCCAGTGACATGGTCTACAAGTTAATGCAAAGAAATGCATAACAATATCCTTTGGGATGTTGGCCACCCTGTAATCTACCGAATTGATAACACACCTCTAAGACTAAGGATTTCAGGACATGAAGACAGTAAGCTGGCCTTCGACCTTCATGTGGCTATGGTAGTAAGGAAAACATTTTATGTTGTGCAACTTATAAACAAGGATATAGCACCTATGTCCAAGGAAGTCACTACTCTACTGTATTTTGCCTTCATCAGCCTAATCATAGAGTTCAACACCCCATCAGTATGTACCTGAGCATGTACATACAACTTTAACACCCACAGAAGTTCCTCATAACGTGAATTCAGGGTGTAAACAGCATTTCTTACTCAGACTGACTAAAAGCCCTATCTGCACTTGGTCTCCTACGGACTGTTGAAGGGCAATCTATGCTTGGCATACAAGGCAACCTTGGGTCCCACTCTGATGGACCTTCTGCATATCCTCAAAACAAATAGTATCAGAATTACCCAATCTAGGGACTTATTCTTTGCTTGGAACACAAACAGGACATGCTGCAGGGACAGGTATGTGTCTCAAGAGACCACCCCTTCTCTGAAACAGGCTTCCCGTCCATGTGAAGCAGAGGTCTCCCCTAACCGAATTTAAGCACAACTTTAACCAGTGAATGGGGAATTGGAAATTCACCCCTGGTCTGGCACCTATGTCCCTAATGGAAAAAGTCTACCCCAAGCCCTATCCTACATATACTCAGAATAATCTTGCTGTCATTGCCCATTGTGCCATATGAAATTTAAATAACTTCAGCTGCTGGTTGTACAGCACAGATGGATTTGGCAAAAAATACAAAGGAGATGTACCCCGCTGTCCTGAGTTTGAGTTCTGAAAACCAACCTTCACCTACAGGTTGCATTCCTGCACAAGCTGTAAACACACTTCTGTTTTGTAGAGTTCATCAAACAAAGAATGAGTAAACATTAGTTGATAAGCTTCTACTTCTTATCTACTTCTCTTTTGCACTACAGAGTATGGGGGACTGTATGATTTAACACTACTATGAACTAAGCAAAATGGCAATCGGGGGTGATAAATGCTGCAGTACAGCCAAACCTTCTTGCCACATAAACTTGTGCCAAAATCTACTGCAGCACTGGATAAACACAATCTTGCGTCATTGCATTTTTGTTTGTTTTTCACACACAGACATTAAACGAATAGTGGGAGGATTCTGTTCAAGAAAATCAAATTGCATGCAGTTCAGCAATAAAGAAGATACCAACATATCTTGATCATTACTCTTAAATCAAAACAGCATACTTTCTACTGTAAATTACATTTTCTTTACAACAAAAGGAGGACAAAATCATACACCTGCATTTGTATAAAAGAAATTTACAGCGGATTCTTTTTTCATAAATCATTCCAGATACGATACGGAGAGAGTTTTTTTTTTTTGAGCAGATACTGAAAAGCTTTCACAGTACAAAGATTGAACGACACTGCTCAGCGGTTTCTCTCTCAGTGAAGAGTTTATAAGACAGCTAACCCAAGGCAACAGTTGAAAGTGAAAAGGGTGTTTTTTTAAATACACATCTTCAGTACCAATGCTGGCATTTGTAAATAAAAAGCATAACATTTTGAATTTAAAGCAATAGTAAGCAATCAGTTTTGTTACAATATTTAATATCAAAGTTTAGGATAACACCACAAAGATGTGTGCTAAAAAGATAACATAAAAAAGTGCTTCAACAAGCAAGGCTCAGTGAACATGAAAGCAAATAATAGCCTTCACGTATGTGTGGAGGGAGAGGGGAATCTGGATTCAAACTGTAATTATAATAGTTAAACAGGTATTACAATGAATCTCCAACAGAACTATTTTAAATCAAACACATTTTTCTAGTCATGCCACTCGTGTTTTCATTTGCTTTCTGTAAAAATACTAAAACATGCAATAGTTCTTTACTTACTCTCCAAGACACCTTACTTGTGTGGAGCTGATAAATGTGATTCAAACCATACCCAGATTTCAAGTATTTCAGGGAGCTGGTAAAAATGTACTTTTCTATTATTCAAAACCTGCTATGAAGTTGTATTTCCACTTTTCTACAAGAAATCTTGCTTTTGCATAAATTAAAAATGTGTCATCTCTGTTACAGCTTTGCAAACTATCATCCTCTTTACAACGCATTTGGCATCAAGCATTTACCCCACTTATTACCATTATTAAGTTTCCGTAAGTACAATCAGGGTCAGAAACAAAGAACATCAGCAAGAAGTGGCCCAAGACAAAAAGTGAACAAAAATAATCTAAAATAAAATGGGTGTCAGACAGAAGAAAACAAGCATAAGAGAGTTAAAGTATGGTAAACCACTAAATAAGAAACATGCAATGCAAAAGTGAAATATAAATCACACATGTAATCACACCAAGCATAAATTCAACATCACTAATCATCTGCTCTAGAGGAAAAAAAATCACTTCTTTCTTCAGCATTATAAGAAATGTACTTTGAATGGTCTTTAAAAACATCAGGGTTTAATGTGATAAAAATGGACTTGATGCAAGAGTTTAAAAAAATATTATGCAAACCCTTCTTAGGGAAGGCTGAACATATCAACCCCATTCTAACTGTTAAATTAAAACTGTCAGACAAAAACCACACAGCTCAATTCACATTAGGCAAAATGTATATAAAATGTTAAGCAAAATGTATATAAAATGCTGCTACAATGTCAATCTAAATGTGATTTTTAGTTTAATACATATTTTCTACAATCGATAAATGGACTAATCCATGTAGACCATTTCCAACCACAGAAAGAACCAGAGACAAGTTTCAGCCATAACACTAATCATATGCATGGGATGTTAGCAAATCATGTTGCAGTCCTAATAAGAAATTAAACAATAGCTTAAATATTTTACAGTGAAAACTACTGGCATGTGGTTTATAATAGCAGAAATGTCACAGTTCACCTAAACATCACTCAAAGCAGTGTTTTCAATAAACTGAAAACACTTGGTCAGCCATTAACTTAACATTTTCACAACCATTTTAAAAAGTTTTAAGTGGACTGCAGTAGAAACAAGAACATGCACCATAATGGAAAATACACCTGTCCCACCCCTAACCTTGATGGTAGTATGTCAGTCAGTTATCATCCTTTTGAGTGCCACAGACAATGTTCTGAAAGCACTGGTTTGGCATCAAAAGTAATACACTCACCATCACAAGTAATAAAAAACTATTATAACATAAATTGTATTATTAGAATGCATAACTTGGAATATTTCAAAGTTACGCCGAGCTTTTAAAAAATGAGACGGGAGCAATCACAAATCTGTCATCTTAGACTAAATGGCCACTGAAAGAAATCTTCAAGGATGCATTTTCTTCTGCAGAATGCACTCAACTGTTCAGCAAAGTTCCTTTAAAATATATATCACCCTTACCATAACCTGCATCGAAACCTACAAAATCAAAATTAGCAGAATATTTTGGCACCGTCTGCAAAACAATTCGCCATCTCAAATACTTGAAGATGAAGGGTTGATTTTAAAAGCTTCATACCTCTGGAAACCAATGCACACTTACTGTCTGCAGTTTAAGACCTATCGTTTTTAAGTGGCAAACAAAACAAACAGCAATGGCAAACTGTTTTAGTATCACTAGCTCAAGTAAATGTACACCCTTACCAAGAAAAAAAAAGTATTTATGACAGCATAAACACACACACCCAAAAAGACAAGGATGACATATCCAAAAAACATAGGCTCAGCTCATCAAAGCTACCGCCCCCACACCAAAACATAGATAAATAATAATAAAGCGACTCAAAAGTGCAAACACCTCTTTCTGTGGAAAGCCTATCTAAATTCTTTCCAAGGTACATAAACAACTAGTTGTTACCTGGATGACTCCTCCACGAAGCTACCTCCGTCCAGCAGCCGGACTTTACAGAAGAGTATCCCATTCACAAAAGGCACAGAAGATAGTTCATCAAGCTCAAAGTCAACTTTAAATTTAAATTTCTTCTTTTTCATCATCATGAAAGCCATACAGTCCAACCAGCTATATCTAGTTTAACGGTCTCACGAACAGGCCAGTGTTTCAACTCCCCATAGCCAGCTGACTCGTGTACTGAAGGCAACTGTGGTTGTTTGGACAGTCCACCCTGTCCTGGAAACAGAGAAAGTGTGGCAGCTTTCAACTTAGGGAAAGGGACTTATCAATCTTCCCGAGAGATGAAGCAGCAAGACTGATTCAAAAGTCTTAATAACCTTCTTACGTCATTTTCCTGGAAGCAGGAAACAAATATACTATATAGCAACTAAACAGAAGAGAGCCACGTCCTTTCGACTGCGTTTCTAACTGCCATAGGAGAAGCGTGGAAAGGCGGCGATACGTCGAAGCTGTCACCCTCCCCTCCCGCACCAAATACATATGATTGTCTGGAGTAATACTGGCAAACACCAGTAGAGACCGTCAGCGTAGGGAGTAACAGTGTACTTTCCAGTTCTGCAGGATTCTATTTGTGGTACTGTAGCATTCCTTTAAGCCTCACTCAAGATGTATTCTTCCCGAAATAAAAAGGGACTCCCCAAGGCAATGTGTTTTGCTTAACGTGTAACCTCGCAATTCCGGACGGTGGGGTTTTCATAATTACTGTGTGAAATTTGTGTTAATGTCCTCAGACAGTAGCACTCGTTGCACTTGATGAGTAGCTGCAAAACAATTTTCAATGCTAAATATACATCTAGATGAATACAAAGTGCTATATCAACTTGCACTTGGTTATTTGTGTGGTGTGATAATTTACACCAGTTTCCACAACGCCCTATCCTCCTGCTGCAGGGGAGTAGCCAGAATTTTCTGATTTGGATACCAAACTTATGACATAACAATAGCACCGCAAAGTATTTTTCTAATGTTTTGTTTATGTATGCATTTAAATATATTAAAACGCGTAATTTTCATAGCTCTCAACCAGTCGGAGGAAAGTCCAGAAATAACCACGGACACGTAAAATATTTTACATATTGACAGAATAAGAGAATATAGCAATAACCCATGCCTGGGTGTGGGTAATGCTGGATTTACCCACGGTTGGCGTAGTTCGCCCTCGGGACCAAACAAAGCCAACCGTGGGTAAATACAGCATTACCCACACCCAGAAGTGGGTTATTGCTATTATACCATGACATTATTTAAGAAAAGAAACTATTACTTTTCTTAAATAATGGCATAGTATAATGCCTGTTTACTGCCCTTCCGCAGATGTCTGGCATCCGCGGCAGTTCTGATGTACTCGCCTGCGCGGTACATCAGAGCTGTGAGCAAAAGCAACGAGAAAGCAAGATCTCCGTTGCTTTTTACTGTTTAGCTATGTTAAATGGGTTTAACATGGCGAGACAGTTTAAAATAAACAACGGCGATGTCCGTTGCTTATTTTAAAGCTGTCTCGCTATGTTAAACCCATTTAACATAGCTGTAAAAAAGCAACGGAGATCCTGCTTTCTCCGTTGCTTTTTTTTTAAAACCTGTCTCGCTATGTTAAATGGGTTTACCATAGCAAGACAGCTTTAAAATAAGCAACGGAGACCTCCGTTGCTTTTTTTTTAAACCTGTCTCGCTATGTTAAACCCATTTAACATAGCGAGACAGTGTTTAAAGTAGAGTTATACTAATGGAAAAAGTCCGGGCGACGGACCTTTTCCATTAGTATAACTCGATTACAATGTGCGCTGGCCAACCAGCGTGCACGTTTTGGGAGGGTCATGGTATAATATAGCAATAACCCATGCCTGGGTGTGGGTAATGCTGGATTTACCACGGTTGGCGTGGTTTGGTCCCAGGCGGCCGAGGACCAAACAAAGCCAACCGTGGTAAATAAGCATTACCCACACCCAGGCGGTTATTGCTATATCATGACATTATTAAGAAAAGAAACTATTACTTTTCTTAAATAATGGCATAGTATAATGCCTGTTTACTGCCCTTCCGCAGATGTCTGGCATCCGTGGCAGTTCTGATGTACTGCACGCCTGTGCAATACATCAGAGCTGTGGGCAAAAGCAATGGAGAAAGCAAGATCTCCGTTGCTTTTTTTACTGTTCGCTATGATAAATGGTTATAACATGGCGAAACAACTTTAAAATAAGCAATGGAGATGTCCGTTGCTTATTTTAAAACTGTCTCACTATGTTAAACCCATTTAACATAGCAAAACAGTAAAAAAAGCAACGGAGATCTTGCTTTCTCCATTGCTTTTATTTAAAATCTGTCTCGCTATGTTAAATGGGTTTAGCATAGCGAGACAGCTTTAAAATAAGCAACGGAGATCTCCGTTGCTTATTTTAAAGCTGTCTCGCTATGTTAAACCCATTTAACATAGCGAGACAGTGTTTTAAAAGTAGAGTTATACTAATGGAAAAAAGTCCGGGCGACCAGACCCTTTTCCATTAGTATAACTCAATTTACAATGTGCACGCTGGCCAATCAGCATGCACGTTTTGTGGGGGTCATGGTATAATGGAAATTAATATACATTTTCTGAAGTAAAATAAGTCTATAACTGTAATTATTGTCATTATTTATTAAGTTTAATGCACCACCTTTCCTCCAAATGCTACAAGCTTTAGGGGTAATTAAGAGGGACAAGGATTTATTATTATTTTAGTTGCATTTGTTTACGGGGAGGTCTACTGGGCCAGAGTGAGCACATTTTCACTAGAGGCCCCGGGAGAAAAGCTCCAAAACAAACATGATAAAGCTACAGAATCAAAACAGGAATGATATAGAATACTAAATTACAAATAGGTAATACGATAAAATAGAGATTATACAAGTTATACAAATATTAGGTTACAGTGAGTAATAAAATAATTTTAAATATACATGACAAACGAGTGCAATTGATGACATATAATATTAGTATATATGTGAAGATTGCATTAGAGAGGAAATGACAGAGAATAGCAGTTAATTAGGCTAGGAGTAAGTTATAGTTTTTGAGTACTAGCTATATAGGCAGCAAGATTAAATAGAAGTTATAGTAGCTAAATGCTGATATATAGATCGATTTTGTGTGGCTGGGTGGTACATATTAGGACTTAGTTGAAAGCACTGAATATATATATATATATATATATATATATATATACATACATATATATATATATATATATATATATATATATATATATATATATATATATATATATATATATATATATATATATATATATATATATATATATATATATATATATATATATATATATATATATATATATATATATATATATATATATATATATATATATATATATATATATATATATATATATATATATATATATATATATATATATATATATATATATATATGTATATATATATATATATATATATATATATATATATATATATATATATATATATATATATATATATATATATATATATATATATATATATATATATATACATATATATATATATATATATATATGTATATATATATATATTTTTATATATATATATATATATTTATAAGCAGTCAGAGCCATAAGTGAAATAGGGAGGAAAGCGAGGATGAGCTGGAAAAGTAGGAAGGCTAAGAATATAGTTTTTTTTTTTTTTTTTATAGTCAATGCTGGTACATGAACATAGCCAATGGGAGATTAGGTGTTGTTTCAACAATGTCTTAAAGTACTCATGGTTGCTAGTAGTCCTAATTGATGGAGGGAGAGCATTCCATAGTTTGGCAATGGCGTATGGGTAGCGTGTTTGACCGGTGGAAATGTTAGGTTTTGCTACATTAAGGAGCATCTGATCGACCAATCGCAAAAGTCAATTTGGGTGATACATGGTGGACAGAGAGGAGAGGGTAGGACAGCTAGAAGGCTTGTACATTAGTTTATGAGCTGTGGTTAGTTGCAGGTATGTTAGATGTTGGGGAAGTTCAAGCCAGTTTAGACGTTGGAGTGATAAACTGTGGTGGGACTACTGTTTGGAGCTGGTTACAAATTTTGCCATTCTGTTGTAGCATGACTCCAATTTGGATTTAAGAGAGGAGTGTATGTTAGTAAGGAGAGGTGCACCATAGAGCAAGGATGGAAGTAGAAAGGAAGAGGCAAAGGATATTCTTGCTGCATAGGTAAGGAAGTGTTTATGCCTGCAAAAGATGCCTAATTTCTGATGGGCTTTTTTGATATTTATGAAAATGTGCTGTTCAAAAGTTAGGTTTTCATCTATAATGAAACCTAGAAGTTTGATGTAAGGGACTACGTCGATGCAAGTGTTGTTGAGTGAGTTAATGCCAAATTCATTTGTGGTTAGGGGTTCATAGGTAGGTACTAGGCTATTGGCCCAAGGGCCTACATAAGCCTAGCCAACAAGTTTCCCTTGCTTACGCCACCCAAGAAAGTTATTTTCCTGAGCCACTGTCAAGCAGAGACACAGAAGTGATCCCCGGGGTGTATTTCCTATTTCCCATCCACTCATCAAGATTTTTCTTGAAGAGGGCTAATGAAGAACTTTGCTTGACATAGATGGTTAGCCTGTTCCAGCATATGGGAAGTCTTTGGGACAGGAATCTATACCTCCAGCATGTCCTGTTTATTGTGGTGACAAGGTTTAGGTCCCTAGAGCATGTAGCTCAGAGGGATTGGGATTTCTTTAGGTGTAGCATGTCCAACAGCTCTGGGTTTGACATACCTTTATATGTTAGGCAAAGATCACCTCGGAGTAGGTGATATGATATGGAGTAAAGCTGTAGTTTTTTGAGATGGTCAGTGTAGGGCATTTGTTTGAGGCCAGTAATCCACTTTGTGAGGTACTTCTGTGGCCTTTCCAGCTGCTGCAGATGTCCTGTGAGGTAGATTCCAAAAGGGACGTTGTACTCTATAATGGGTCTAATGATTGTTGAGTAGAGGGGAACAATGACCTCTTTTTTCCTGTATGAGAACCCTTTTATGATGAGGTGTGTCACTTAGAAGGGCTTCCTGACTACTGTGGCGATGTGACTATCAAACGAGAGACTACTGTCCACCTGGGTCCCAAGATCTCTTATCACACATTTAGTGTTAAGAAGATTGCTGCCTATGTGGTAGTTCATGGGTACAGAGTTTTTACCAAAGGGAATGACACTACACTTTTTGGCATTGAGCTTGAGGCCATGGCTCTGACACCAGGCATCTATCTCAGTGAGGCCCTTCTGTAGGATGTCCACATCATTTGGGGACTTGACTATGGCTCCTAGTTTGCAGTCATCTGCGAACTTCATTAGCCAGAGGCCTTCTGTGTTAGCCTGTACTTCAGAGAAGTAGATACCAAACAGGAGAGGTCCCAGGACTGAACCCTGTGGTACTCCACTTGTCATTGGTTTGAGGTCAGATTTGGAGTCTGCAACTTTTACAGTGTGAATTCTGTCAGTGAGCCAGTTGGCAACCCATCTTGTGACGTAGGGATGTATACATAGTTTAGTGAGTTTAGCTATAATTCTAGAATGGGGGATGGTGTCGAAAGCCTTGGCGAGGTTAAGATAGGCTGTGTGAACCACCTTACCCTCATCTTCAGCTTTGGTAACCACCTCAAAGAAGTCAATCAAGTTCAGGAGGCGTGATCTGCCTTTCACAAACCCGAACTGGGTGGGATCCAGAGTTTGGAGGATACCAATGTCTTTGTTTATGAGTTCCATGATGATACGTTCCATGGCCTTGTAGACCAGGCTCATCAGGCTAATAGGGCGATAGTTCTCGGGATCAGTGGTGGCTCCCCTTTTGTGGAGTGGGATAACTGTTGCTGTGCGCCATTCAGTAGGCACAAAGTCTGATGCAAGGCTATTATTGAACATGGTGCTTAGGTGGGGAGCCAGTTCATTCTGAAGTTCGTGTAAAACACAGCCTGGGATGTTGTCTGGTCCCATGGATGCTGTGTTTTTGGCTTTAGAGAGTGCAGCATTTACCTGTGTAGTTGTGATTACAGGGACTCTGCATTCTTCCTGTATAGATATGGGCCCTTTAGGGGGTGGGGGGGTAAAGTTAGCACTGAACCTATCTGCCAGGATGTTGGCAATATCAGTTGGTTCAGTAATTTTCGTGTTCTGTAACTCAGAGCAGATCTGGGTGTTGCCATCGAGATTCTTGACATAGCTATATAATGTTTTGTGGTTGTCCTTAGAATTAGTGGCGATTTTGTTTTCATAGCTAGCTTTGGAGGATCTTATAAGGGATCTCAGCTTCTTACTGAGGCTGACCAGGGAGCTCCTCCACTCATGGGATTTTACTCTCTTTTGCAACAGTTTCTTCCTTCTGTTGTACAGTTTGTTTATGGCAGGGGACCACCAGATTGGCTTCCTTCCTTTGGAGGATGGCGTCTTGGTTCTGTTTGGGATAGTACAATCCAATCCATGCACTCGTGTAAGTGCTTATGGAGTGCATTTGTGTAGGATTCAGCAGTTGTAACTGTATTGTCCATCTGCATGGGTGTCATGAAGTTCACCACTTTTGTCTTAAGAGCATGAAGTTGGCTTTGGAGAAACTTTTTACCGTGGTTTCCTTAATGGGGGGTGGGGGCAGGATGTGGATATCAAGGGTGATTAACTTATGGTCGGATCGGACCAACGAGGAGTTGACTTCAGGTGTGGAATACCGGTCACTCATGTTGGTAATGACTAGGTCTAGGATATTGTTGCCCGTGGTGAGGGTGTGGATAAGTTGATCCAGGGCATTGGAGTTTATGAATTCCAGAAATCATTGAGCTAAGGAGTTGGTACATGAGTATTTTTCCCAGTTAATGGTGGGGTAGTTGAAGTCGCCCATTATTAGTGTGCTTGGTTGAACCCTAATATTTTCCAGTACATCAAGAAAAGAGGAGTGGGAATCCTGGGGCATGGTGGGGGATCTGTAGCAAGCTACAATTTGGATTGCAGTTTTGCCCAGAGTTAGTTGCACTTGGATAACCTCGGATGCATTATGCTGAGCAACTAGCCTGGAGGTGTGGATATCCTTAATGAATATGGAGACACCTCCGACTTTGGTGTTTCGGTCCAGGTTACATGGCCGGAAAGTGTGGTATGCGTTATAGTCTGGTAGTGCAGGGGTGCTCTCTGGTGCCTTGAACCAGGTCTCAGACACTGCACAGATATCGATGTTGTCCATTTTAAGGAGTGCCTCAAGTGAGTGCATTTTGAGATTTAGACTTCTAGCACTGAGTAGCATTACCCTCAATTTTTGCTTGCCTGTTCCTGTTACGGTGGTGAATTTGTCATTTGAACCTTGCCTAAAAAAGGTACCATAGGGGCGGCAAGAGCCTTAGCCAGTATCCGGAATCCCAGAGGCGACAGGTGCAGGCCATCTCTGGCAAAGCATTGTGGTCTGTCGACCATGTCATCCTAAGCAGACAGGTACTGGATCCCCTTAGAATGGGGGTAGTTTTTTTTTGGGGAGTGAATAACATGATTTTGATTTTATTAACATCTATTATATATCCAGGTTTCTGCAGAGGTGAAGGCATTTTGGGGGAGTGTAAGTAGTTCTGAAGTGGACTTGGCCATGCAGATGATTATAGATTCATCTGCATATTGGATGACAGTATCTTGGGCTATACTGGTATGGAAATCATTGATGAAAATGTTAAAATGCAGTGGACCTATAATGGACCCTTGTAGACTCTAGTACTGATGTTCAGGAAAGGAGAGATGGATTGGTGCCATCTGATTGCTTGTTGTCTATCTGTAAGGCAGTTGGAAAACCAGTTTAGGGTAAGGAGAGATATGCCTAAATTGGAGAGTTTGGACAGGAGAAGCAGGTGGGAAACAATATCAAAGGCCTTGGAAAGGTTAAGAAATAGTGAGGGACAAGATTTCCTGCGTCTCAAGCATGGTTGACTGTGTCCAAGAAGGATATAAGAACAGTGATGGTGCTATGACTACATCTAAACCCAGGTTGGGTTAGGGAAAGAATGTTGTGGTGTAGTAGGTATTTAAGTAGTTGGCTATGGATGCATTTTTCCAGAATTTTGGAGATGGGAGAGAAGATGACAATTTGTCAGAAGTTAGATGTATCATTATTGTTTCCACCTTTGTGGAGAGGGGGGATAAATGCTTTCTTCCAGATGGTGGGAATGAAGAACTCTTGAATGGATCTGTTTAGAAGTATACTGATGGAATATGCTATAGCGTCTGCTGATATTTGGAGAAATTTCTGGTGGTAAGTTGTCTGGAACAGTAGATCCAGGGTTAAGTTTAAGCAGAAGTTTTTTATGGTGGAGGTAGGTATGGGTGAGAGATAAAAGTTTGGTCTTGGTGTTGCAGATGGGACTGGGAGAGGTGTGTTGATTTGTGGAAGTTGGTGGTGAGGTTGGCTATGCTGTTTTTAAAGAATGAGTTGAAAGGTGAGGCTATTTCACCTGGGGCCCTGTCTGGATCAGGGAAGGGATTTTCGCTTTTGCCTGGGTTTACTAGAGAGAATGTGGACCTCCAGAACTTTTTAGGGTTTGGCATATTGTCATTTTGCAGACTAATGTAGTGGTTCTGTTTGTTTTTGATGACAAGTCGCTTTACTTGATTATGCAGTTGTTTGTATTGAGTGGTCTGCAGGGTTTTTACTTATATGCCATAATTTCCAGTTCTTATCCCTAGCTTTCATAAGTTGTTTGATGGATTTAGTGTGCCAACTGGGCTGGTTGGCTTTCGCTCTTCTTTGTCGGAGAGGAGTGGGATTGTGTAGTACTTGAAGGAATGTTGAGTTAAATAATTCAGCAGTATTATTCAGTGGTAGGACTTTAAGTGGATACCTGTTGATATTTTGTAGAGTATTATTAAGGGTAGTTGGGCTAAATTGGATAAAATTGGAGTCAAAATCAGGGACAGTTGAGAGTATGACTAGGCACTGTACATAAAACAAGTAGGTAATAATAAAAAGTAGATTATTTCCATAAGCAGTGCAATATAGCAAAGTGACTGAAAAGTCTAAGTTAAAGTCCTGAAAGGCAGTGTTGCCCCTACTAGAATTTTAATACACTCTCTCCTAAACAGGTGGTAATGTAGGTATATAGTAAACATGCATGGCATCTTACATGTTAGAACCATAATTACTTGAAGAGTTGCATTCTTTGTTGACTGCCTGGCTCACTTGTACCCTTCTAATTTAATATTTGGAGTTAAAACTGAGATGTTTAGTGTCCTTGTCTGGGACAATATACTGCCCCCCTTCATTTAAAAATAATTCATACAACCTGCAAGGAGTATACCCCTCAACCTCTGAACATTAAAAATAAACAAAGGTCTTTAGATGTTAAACCTTATTTAGTTAGTGATAAGGACTATTTGTAATTGCTTATTTCAGTTATTTGTGAAGAAATTTGGTACATTTCGGAGTATTAAGGCAATATTTGAGGTAAAATTTCATTGTGCTATGCCTAAATCATAGGAACTGAGAAGTATTCAAAGGAGTACATTGGTTATACTCACACCAAACAGCATAAAATGTATTTACAAGCTGGCTAAACATACCCCCCTCCCACAGTGCTCTCTTTTCTTTATATAATTTAGACTTCAAACAAGCACAGAAAACACAACCATACTGAGTTGGTATTAGATGACATGTATTGTCTCTTAAAATTACTTTTAAATCAAAGCTGTGACACAGTAACATTGTATTTTTTATTATTATAACCAGGTTGGTGCATTGGCCCATGAATCTTTTTCAGCCACAACCTACCCTGAATCAAAAGACACAGCTGCAATTACATACATTAATGATTATGTTCTTATTTTTATAAATGTTCAATTCAAATGTAAGTAAGAAAAATAACATCATAGTAGTTATTAAGACTTAAAGGCAAACTTACTGCATTTAAGTTTAGCAAAAAATAGCATTTTAGAAAAAGGTTTTAGATAAGATAAACACATTGCGAATGTATTAGCAAGGCTATCTCTACAGAATCATTTAATGTATGAGGACTTAGAATAATCAAATTTTACATTATAATGCTGTTAGAGGGTAAACTTGATTTATATAGCGCAGACTGATTAAATCTACTGTTGTCTGGTGTGAGGAAGTTCCAGACAGTAGGAGACATTTGGGAAAAAAAACAGATACCCTTCTAACTACCAATGCAACTACTAAATAAAAGTGTAGGAACTCTTTGACATGATGTGCAACTTATAAAAAGTCTTGATCATAATGTCTTGGGAAACACAAGGCAACAGAGTCTTATGACCATAAATGCATTGCCAGTACCCACCCCCAGACTGAAACTCCTCTCTCAAAGAGGGCCAAGCAAGTCAAGCTGGGGGTGAATTTGAGAATACTCATCCAATCATCCAGTTCCTATTTGAAGGAAGACAATGTTGATTGACTTACTAAAGGGTATTTGCAATGAACTATTTTACCAAATTATATTAATAAAGCAAAATATAGAGTGTGATACTGTTAAGTTAGCGGGACTGAGGAAGGAGTGTGTATTAGAAAATATACTAAACAGCTTTGCTTAAAACAGTTATGTAAGTATTTGATGTAAGCTATATTAATGTTAATGTACTCATTATATTCAAACTAATATTTATTGAACACTGTAATATGTGTTAGGAAGCAATGTAGTATCTGCAAGCTGAAAATAAATTTTAGGTTACCACTGTCAAAACATCTTTCTTGGATGTACAGGGCTTGAGTAACTGATGAAAATTATACAAACTATGAAATATTTCCCACATTTGCATGAATAAATCAGCAATGAAGTATAACACTGCCATGTTAGATGGGGGCCTATTTAAGCAGTGGTAAACACATCTGGAAAAACACAAAAAATATCTGAGGTACACTGTTTTAAATATTATTATTGTAATATTCACAATAATCTCATGAAAAGTAGGTTGCAAGTAAGGAAGCATGGTGGCAACTGCATGCTGGCAGGATATGGTAGGTATCCTGAGTGAAAATATCATGTTGGGATGTACAGATCTTGGGTTAAAGAACATTTGCAAGATATTATGAAAAGTGACATATTTTAGATATTTACATTAATAAAACACAAATACTGGTGGGGCCTACACAACAAGTAGGTATTCACAGGTTCATAGGTGAATACTAGGCTAACTGCCCTGAAGGGCCAATTTAAGTCTAGCCAATAACACAAAGTCAGAATCAAACTCTGTACTTTATACTTATGAACCAAATACTTTAACCATTATGCCAAACCCATCCTTTCGAAGAAAATGCAACACTAGGCTCGCCTGAGAAAGATAAACAGGCACAAACATAACTGTTGGTTTACTGTATTGATAATTATATAATAAGACACAACTTGTTGGGCAGTATTGCTTGCATATCGAGCCAAATCTTATGAATGGCAGGTTGTGCATGATGGACCAAAATGCCATCTAAAAGCTGATTTGATTTGCTGGGTATTCACATTTTAAAAGTCAGTGTGGGATGAAGAGGAATGGTGTCAAAGGCTGTTTACAAAAGTTTATAAAAATTATATTTTCAATATGCACATTGATTTGGCAAAAACTTAATGTAATACTGTCAAGCTGGAGTGGCATATGCAAGACATGGATGTTTATTAAAAATTAACATTAAAACATAATCAGTAATATGACAGAGTCTGTAAGTAGAAATGTTACTCTGGCGGACATTATGAATGAAAGCAATACTTTCATATTGGAATTAATTATTGTTAAAGCTGTATGGTCTACAGGCAAACACATGCTGCTATGTTATACACAACATTTGCCACTCAGTTGCCATCTATAACATGCAGGATTTTGCTCAATAATATTGCTTTAAAATATTGTGCAAATATGGTATGCATAATTTGCATTAATTATGCAATATCACAAAACTGCAGTTGTGCTACCCAGTCTTGTCATGTATCACTTGACAACTCTTGAATAGACCAGCTCAATAATGTGTTAGATCTGTCTTGCATACATACAGAAATATAAGCCTTTGCTTGACCATAATACTAAGAATTTTTGACAAGTAAATTATTGTTTTTTTCACAAACGTTTAATATAAATTCAGTGTCACAAAACAGGCTTTTAATACTAACACCAGTATATGATCCTTCTCATAAACTTTCATAGTTTGCATTTTTTTTGTAACTCACACAGTTTATGAGATATTGCAAATCATGTGAGGTGTGCTGTTAGAATATGGAAGAAATCTTTCAGCTTTCAAGCTGCAAGTAGTATCCTGGCTTTAAAGAATTCAGGAAGCAAGAAGTTTAGTCTCCTTCTGCTCAGGATGGGAAGAGGTAAATTCCATTAATTCCTTTAAACCTCATTCTTTCATAGGAGAAAAAAGCAGTAACCTCCTCAGGATAACTGTATCTACTAACATTTGTAAGTATGCTCAACACATCTTTAACAGTATGTATACATATATATATATATATATATATATATATATATATATATATATATATATATGCTTAAAAATTAATACCATCACAAATACTAAAGCATTCATTAAAAAGTCTCTTTCCATACTGTTGACTAAAAAAAGGCATAGAGCCATCTGTTTCTTATTAAACTTGGCTGTTAACTGCCGACATCAAACTCTACTCTGAAACAGATGAGATTCAAAACATAGAATATGACAGAACTATGCAGACTGCTTTGGATAAACCATTTTCTGGTGTGCTTACCAGAACTGAACCAGACAAGTAAAGTATAAGCTAAGCAAAACTTTGTTCAGGACATTATTTTAGAATGGACACCAGGAAGAATAACTATAAGGCGGTCACTACTTAATCTGATTCAGCAGACAAATCATCTAGTCCCCAAAGATATAGTTCTTCATTTTTTTAACAGAACAGAAAGATGATTTAATTAATTATAAAACCTGAAAGCCACCAAATCCTTGATGGAATATTATTGGTCTCATCCATTCTTAATATTGGATGTCCAAAAGGAGAACACCTCTTATGTAAATTACAAAGCAAAATGACCAGACACAGCAATCAGAGTGCCCGCTACAAAACCCACTTTACTCATTCACTGTAGCTATTTAAACAATTTTTTTGTGTTTATCTCACCACTAATATTTCACAATGTAACATTTTAAACCAACCTATCTAGTGTTAATTATTTATTTTCTTTGTGTGCTTGAGTAGCTGGAACTTTAAACATTTTGTAGTAAAACAAGGGTAGAGATGTGTCAAAAAGCTCTACATAATTGATGTGCCATGCAACTTCCATCATACACATGGGCATATGCTTCATTATACTGTCTCTGAAGGCTCGCCAGCAGTGGTTAGTGACAGAACGGAAAAAGGTCTGCCATACAATGGCATTATATAAATGCGTTTTTTAAAATAAATGTCAGTGTGTGCATTAACAATAGATGACCATGTGTGGGTAATGCAGGTTTACTCATGGCTGGCTTCCCTTGGTCACAAGGGCTTTTCTCCAGACCAGTAGTGGCCAAACTCTTATTCTCATTCAAATGTGTCAAAAGCTGCTTAATATTCTCCAGTGCAAAACAGCACCAAATTCAGACATCTTGAAAACAGCAAGAACTATTTCCCAGAAATGAAAACGATTAGGATGCACTGCCACATACCAAACATTGTGTAGGGTCAGTTCAATCTTTTAATCCATGCAAGAATTTTTCTGTTTTTCTGTAAACAGTTAACAATGAACAGGAGCAGTAAAGCCCTACTTGTTTGTATTCGATTGTGCTGCCCAACAATGACATTTAAATGAAGAATTACATTTTAGAGTTGCACTCCTACTTTATTTAAATTTCAGCTTGTTGTTCTCCTCAGATGAAACAGGTGTCCCTGGAACATTAAACAAACTGCAAAGATTTAAAATAACACCATTTTTACTACTAGGTTTAAGTGAGACGGCCATTCTTTGACGTCTGTGAGCTGCTGCTCTGGCCAAACAAGCAAACGCAAATATGGAGAATCCAATCAAATATCATATTTTGAGCAGAAGGAATATGGATTTTTATTTTTTTTGGGGGGCGGGGGGTTACTGCAAAAAGCCAAATGTAAAGTCCACAGACTGACCAAAAGGTCAGGTAAGAACTCCTGAGATGGGCTGAAGCCATGGCAATCAAGTTACCGTGCTTACAACAAACAACATTTTGGATTATTTGTTAAAATTTGTTTAATACACACATATCTACAGTAAGAAAAGGGGTCCGTTTCAAAAGCTGCTTCATGTCAATCCATTTCACTTAAGCACACAGGCAAAAAATGTCTCCGCTGCTGCCTTCTGACTCTGTGTTATCGTATTACTTTGATCAAAAATTGTCACATCCCAAGTTCACTAAGAAAGATCACAATAACCTAATTAATGTATTTCACTCCTGTGTAGTGTCACAGTGAAAAGCAATGTGAACCTAACATCTTTCACTCACAGAATAATATTTTTGAGTGGAATGTTAAAAGACTGCATTATAAAGATACAGGAAAATGCTAAGAAATTAGGCTCTGGACTCTAGCATTGTTCTCAAAAATGGTGATACTCAACACTGTCATACTAGCTAACTACTTATTTTTTTTAAAATAACTTACAAAAGCTTCCTTACACAAAAAAAAACTAAAAGATGCCATAGAAATTCCAAAAAAATCAGAAGAAAGGCACATTGAAAACCAAATGAAGATGTCCTCATTCATCATTTGCTTGAAAGTACATCAGTTCCTCTTTGCAGCTTGGTTTACAGTCACAGCTCCAAGAGTCAGTGACTAACATCACTGCCAGTTAGTTGGGCTAGCAGACAAGAACTGTATCTCTGCTAAGAAATCCTGCAACCAAATGAAATGTCCTGTGGCCGGTTTTGCATCTGCAACTGATTACTAAAGCAATGTGAGTGACAGAAAATAATTCAAAGATTATTTAACGCACACAGGGAATGATGGAATATTTTTTCTTAGAATAACGGTGACTCTCATTTATAGGAGTCACAGACATGACCATTGAAAGAGAAGAAAATGCAGTCCAGCTAGAGAAGCCATTTTAATAATGTTTGACAGAAGGAGCATTGCCAGTAGAAATCAAAATATAACTGAACACTCTGAATTTGAAGCCACATAATAAAGGCATAGGCACAAGGTAATGTGATGCTACCTTATAGACTTTCCTGTTTCAGCTTTGCAATAGTGCAAGATACCAGACCATTTGATTGGCTTACATTCAGGTGCTGTGTTAAGAAACAGTACAGTACGTTATATCCTTCTCTTTCAGGGATAAATATTTCCAACACATGCAGTAGGGACTGTGGTTAACATCTGACTTCAATTAACTTTTTACCATAATGAGAACTCTTTTCACACCTCCTCTTTGAACAAAGCTCAGTTCAAATAGAGAAATGTAATGAGTGTCATTTAAATAGTATTTTCTCAGTACATAATTTTGTAAAAACATAAGGCATGTTGTGTACTTTTTGTTGCTAAAATCTTCAGTGGATGTTGTTAATTTATCTCTTCATATTTGTATTTTCCCTCGTGATGTTTCATATGTAAGTCAAATGTATAACTTTACTGTTAAATGTAATGTGTACTCATTTTGGTCTGCATCATGACTGAAAGGTTGTTCAACTTAGCTCACCTAAACAGTTAACAAATGGAGCTAAATAAATAAGCATTGGAAAGAGTGTACATTTTCATAAATATATGTAACATACAATTTATTTTCATATAATAAATGGTATTTTTATACCGAATTTACCTGATGACATTTGCAAAGACCAGTTTCTTTAATATAACATTTTTGTAACGTAAAGCTAACATGTTGCTGAACTTTTAAGTTTATGACTAATCATGGTAGTGCATAGCAATTTAGATGCCTTCCATATCCTAAGCATTTGATCTTAGGGAATCTAATCACATCAGTGGTAATTGCAGCTAAAGATTGAATTGGGGTCTCAATATTTGGGACAAAAACATCTGGTAACATTTCTGGATGCTTTTTCAATGCCCTGAGCATGACTCTGGACAACTCAGTAGGCTGTGTGTATACATCAGTTATAGACAATTTTGTATAACTCAATATGAGTAGATGTTTCCTGTTACTTTTCAGCAGTTTGTCATCAGAAATTTTCACAAGTAATATTGGCTGCACATGCCTGAAAACAACTGTTTCTAGTTGTTTCTCATCATAACTGGTTTAAATGTTCACAGTGTCTGCTTCATGCAAATCAGATTTCTGGTTTATCTACCATAACAAAACTTTCTCTTGACCAATTCTGCTTCACTTTTTCTTATACCTGAACATTATTCAAAAGTCAATGGTGAAATAAATGTGGGAAATATATTTTTCAGATTGTAACTGGTCAATAGTTTTGCAGACTGCAGCCCCCAACAGCAACATCTTGCAAGGAAATATTTCTGTATTCTAGAAAAGTGATTATAGTAATTTTATTGTTTCAGTTTGGGCATTTCTTTCAGCTAGATCATTAGAATGCACATAATAAGGATTCAGTATAGCTATGTTAGATCTCTCATTTCACTGCAACATTCTTGAATTCTACACTTGCATACTATAGAGCATTGTCTGAAGTGACACAATTAGGATCTATGTTTAGAAGGCATGATACTCCTACATGTTCTAATAGTCTAGTATCAAGTTTACTATTTGAAATTTCCAGAAATAAAGTTATCAATACATATTAGATAAATATTACTTTGTTATTTGAAAAGATCTGTGACCATCTTGAAATATGGTCTTCCAAGAACTGAATAAGTCATTACTGGCTTTATTAAATCATTATTTTAGTTTGAGTCATACTACAGTTATGTACTACTTTCTCTATCTGCAGTGGCATGTCAAGCCAAAATATTATTTTTTTTTTATATTGACTGCTCCCAACTGTGATTGTTGTTCTATTCAACACGTATTTGTTTCGGTTTATGTGGAATTGTCAATGTATCTTCTTTATAAAACAGAGACAAAGTGGAATGTATTGGATCTTTAAATGAAAAGTAAGAATAATGTTTTTAGGAATGACACTTTTCCACTCCAGGCAACCTGTCATGGAAACTTCTTTTGCATTCTCATCTTTGGATCTTCCTCACTGTATCTTTGAAATTCTCTGAATTCCTTTTCTGCCATGAGTAATTTAAATATAATTCAGTTAATTTCCAGTCTGTCTCCCAAGAAATAACCTTTCTGAGCATTTAATAAGAAAGTCTCGACTTTTCAGCTGTCTTTATCATATCCCTTGTTAGTAACTCATTGATAGGTCATAGTTCTTCAAATGTAAGAGCAATTATGCAACCAAAGTTGTTGCTTGAGCAGTGAGTTCAAATACTCTTTAATGAGTTAAGGTCAGTCTCAAACATTTTTGCCATAGCTATACTGCAGCTAGTTCTTTCTCATTCTAAGCTTGTCTTGTCTGTCAGTGCTCTTTAATCATATATCACTGCCCCAGTACCATTCTGACTGACATCGCTCCCTATCAAAACTACAACAGTCAGAAATAGGAGTCCCAGTTGTTTAAAAAATATACTGTAAGTCAACGAAAAATCAAAACTCACTTTTAGACTATATTAAGGTGTTTTTTGTAGAGGGTTTTGCGTCTGACCCCTGATAAGCGGATGCCACATCCCTAATACTTAATACAAAGTTTGACATCACTGCACCTTTGAATATGGAGGTAATGGCCAGGTAATACAACCTCAGGCTTTTTATATGTTCCCTCAGACTTGTAGTTCTGCAATTCCAAGAATTACAGATACAGTCTTCAGAATTTTGTTAAGTACCCAAAATGGCTTATTCCTATCAGAAAGATTTAATGTATGTGCTGAAGTGACTGCTGACTTAAGCAATTCAAGGCTATTTTCTACCTCTGTACTACAATGCCATTCTGCACACTTCCAGTAATTTCCTAAGTGGCATACTTATTTCCAATAAACTGAGGATAAACTTCGGTTCTGCAACTTGCCCAGCAATCTCTTATTTGCTTGTTTATCATATTTTGGAATAAATGTGCAACATTTAAACTTGGCTTATATATCTTAATTGTATAAGTAATTTCACATTTACTTTTGCTAAGATATAGCTTAAATTTTCTATTGTTTTCATCAACTGACTCAATCTACTACTATATATTTCTCTGATTTCAGTCCTTACTAGAATGTCATCAATTATTTTAAACCAAACCTTTTTCTCATGTGCACTATACTCTCTGAAGCACTTCAGATGCTGTTTAAATGTCCAATGAAAGTCAAAGGAATTAATATCTGTCATCTTGTTGATTTGCCAAAATCCCAGATTAGCATCTGCCACAGAACAATACTTTATATTTTGCATAGTTGTACAGATTCGTAACATCTTTTGTAGTACAAAGTGGATAATGTTTCACATCATAACTCAGAATAAGAAGTCCACTAAATGCTTTATTTCATCCATCATCAAAAGACTGTAGAAACCCTATGATCAATCCCACCCAAATATAGAAAGACAGAGATTATTTTGTTTTATTTATTTATTTATTGACATTTGTTAACCAGGTTTGTCCAGCTGGGCTTGTGGCCCATTTTCAGTGGAGACCCGAGGAGAAAAGCTCCAGTAATACATTTTAAAATAAGTACAATTTTAAACAATATTGATATAATAGCAGTTATAGCAAAATGATTCACATATGTTGGGTTACATGCATAAAGTTAAAGTTGCATTAAAAAGAAGCTAAGTAACAATTTTACATTGATATAGTTCAATAGGTCAACAATAAACATTTTTTGTTTGTATAAAATTGTGCAAATGCATAATAGACACATTGGAGAGAGAGGTGTAATGAGGTACTAAGTATGGTCCTTTTGAGGGTACATAAAGGGAAGGAAGACTAGGTAGGGTCATGGCAAGAGCAGGTTCTGGAATTGAGAAAACAAGCTTTTAGTTCATTTTTAAAGTGTGAGGTGTGGGAGACTGAATGTAAGTCAAGGGGAAGTTTGTTCCAAGCATGGGCAAGGGAGTGTTTGTAGAGAAGTTTGCCTACTGACCTTTTTGGGTGGTAGATATCAAGTAATTGTTGGTTAGAAGTACGGGGGTCTGGGATGGGATGTAGATGGAGACTAAGGAAGACAGAGATGGACAGAAGGAGGGTTTATAAAGAATAGAGTGCAGCATATGAAATTGATAAGATAGCAGAAACTGGGGAAGTTCAAGACATTGAAGAGAGTTTAAAGAAATGCAGTGGTGTGAGTTGTATGGGGAGTTATTAATGAATCTGGCTATTTTATGGTAAGTCTGTTGCAGTTTGTTTAGAGTGGAGGCCTGGATATTGGTAAGAACTGGGGCGGCGTATAAGAGGGAGGGGAAGAGGAGTGCTTGGCCCAGGGTAAGTCTAGATTCAGGGTTTAGGAATTTTTTGTTCCAATATAGCAGACCTAGTTTCTGGTTTGTTTTTTTTATACATTGGAGTATGTGTAGGTTGGACTTGAGTTCGTCATCGATAATGACCCCTAGGAGTTTTGTGTGGGTGTCAGGTTGGATGTTTGTATTGTTAGAAGATGTAATAAAAAAGGAGGTTTTGTGATGAGAAAGAGAACGGGGAAAGAAAAGTAGGAGTTTGGTCTTTTTGGGATTTAGGATCAACAGGTTGTGAGAGAGCCATTGTTCAGTGGATAGTAGGGCCTGTTGGGTCAGGGAGTGTAGTTCAGGAATGTTATTTGAGATGGATATAAGTGTGGAGTCATCGGCATACTGAATAAGGGAGGATTCTTTGCATGAGATGTAAAGATCATTGGTGAAGATGTTAAACAAAAGGGGTCCCAAGATGGAGCCTTGGGGAACACCAGTGGAGATGGGAAGGAAAGGTAAGGAGGATGAGAGCCATTTGACAGATTGTTCCCTGCCAGATAGGTAACTATTAAACCAGGCAAGTGTGGTGGGGGATAGGTGGAGATTTGCAAGTTTGGATAGTAGTAGAGGATGAGAGACAGTATCGAAGGCTTTGGAGAGATCTAGGAAGAGACAGGAAATGAGTTTATTGTTGTCTAGAGCCTCTGCAATGATATGAGTGAAGGAGAGGAGGGCAGTGGTGATGCTGTGTTGAGGACGAAATCCATGTTGGGTGGGGTAAGTAAGTGGTGTGTGAGGAGGTGATTGAGAAGCTGTGAGTGAATACATTTTTCTAATATCTTGGACAGGGGGGAAAGAATGGCAATGGGTTGGTAGTTTGAGGGGTCAGTGGAGTTTCCACCTTTATGAAGAGGGATAGTGAAGAAAGATTTCCAAAGGGTGGGGACAGTTGATTCCAGAATAGATCGATTAATTAGTATAGATACAGGATTGGCAATTGAGTCAGCAGCAGGTTTGAGGAATGTAGGAGATAGATTGTCAATGGAAGGAGAGCAGGGCTTTGCATTTTATCAGACAAAATAGTGAAGCTCATAGAAACTCAGCTGCAAATCAATACATAATATGAGTCAGCATATAGGGGCTTTTATGGAGAGGAATGAGGCTCTTTGGGAACAGCTGAATATGATACCCATTGTAATGGTCACAAAAACACCACCCAACAACTAAAGAAACTGAGTAAGAATGATAACATCAAAGCATACTATTTTGCTTGTGAGCTCCATTTAGGCTAAACTTTTATCTTCACAGCTTACTTGAGAAGCACTTGAAGCATAAACAGGCCTGGCTTCATGACACACAGAGATAGAGTGCTGGTTGTGACACAGGTAAATGTGACCAGTTTGTTGAGGGGGAGGAGTGAAGGGTCATGATCTGATTTTCTGTCCCTGGGAATGAGAGAGGTATGCATGCACTTACAGGCTCACTGGGAGGAGTGATCTCATTGGAGGAGACCAGAGAGACCACTGTTCATACTGTGAGGAGAGGGGTAGAGTTGACTGGAGGGAATGCACCCTAGCAGAAGTGAAGGATATATCCTCAATGGATGTCCCATTGCATACCTCTCTCTTGTGCCTAGCCATGTGTGCAAGTTAGAGGCAGGGATAAAACAGGGAAATGCAAACAAACCCTGATAGCTGTGTTGATGACTGTCCCTCTTGGCTGACCCTCACCTGTGTGATGGGGAACAGTTGGGACAGTTGGCAGGGAGGAGGCTGATGGCCAGCAGAATGCAGGGGCAAAGTGGTGCAAAAGTATACATGGACATGGATGATGATGATGATGATGATGATGACCATATAGACTGTCAACAAATGCAAAAATAATTGACATTTCATGTTCCTGTCTGTCTTACTTCTATTATGCATATTTTTTTGTTGTATTTTAATCTGTAACAATGCTGTTGAAGTCCTAATTAAAAAAAACAGCTGTGGTGGCTGCAGCATCCATGCTGGTTGTATAGCTAACTCCATTTATTAGCCTAAGCACTATACCAGTTTTCCAGCTGAGAACACAGCTGAAACTGTAATGTCCCCTTTCACTTGTCTGACCATTGTCAATCAACATAAAAGGGTCATTATGTGGAGTGCCCAACTACAAAACCGTTCGTCTATTCTGTATTTTTTTTTTTTCATTTTTCACTCTCTCTCTTTCTCTCCCATCCCCAGTCTGAGAGTGCTCGGTATCACTGCATTGACATACCTCATAACTGTCCAACAATCATGTCAAAGACCTCAGCCACCACCACAAGAAGAACAACAGCTACTAGCCTGACATATTTGTAATATAGTGCAGTCCCTACCATTGGAATAATCTCCTGCTACACATAAAACGTACTGACATCCTATCTACTTTCAGAAGCAGACTTGATGTTGAGATAGGGCACCAAAATTCATGCCTGAGGTATGTGGAAATAATCTTCTTACCAGGGATTATTAATAAACTGTCTATACCAAGAGGTGTCACAGTTAAGCTTTTTAGTGGCCCTTTGGCTGTAAGCTAAGTGAGAACCTATGGACCCAGAACCATGTTGCATACAGTTAGGTTGCACAGCACATTTTTTCTACTGTGTCAGTTAATTTTCCTTAAAACCATATATATCTGTGTACAGTTGGGAACATTTTGATTTGTGTTATCTGTTAAAGTACTGCACAGTATGCAGAATACAAAAATGCATAGGGTAATTCTTATGTAAGATGGCATTACACCAGAATTAGAAATCTTGTGTGTCTAACCCAGTATATGGGATCAGAAGGCATTTTAGTCAAAGTGTTGTATATTGAATTATCCTTGATTATCACTGGGGTGATGCACATGACCTGTACTCCATACTTTTTATATTGTAATAATATAGATTACTCTAATTTCTAATTATAGAGTTTTCATTATTTTACAAGTAAGAAAAACAAATATGTCTACATAAATGTAAGGTTGTTTGTAACTGCAGTTAGGACATCCCTCTCACCATCAAATTTGCAGTCATTTACTGAGTGCATTGTCAATGGAGCAACAAGTAGCATACTCATCTTTATTGCTGGAAGACCAGAAGGCTGTAGGTTTTGTTCCCATACCAGGTGATTGGATTGCTGAAAGTACAGCACAGTAGGGGGATGCTGCACTTCTGAGTGTGTTGTTCTTTGGTTGAGATGTTAAAAACCAAGGTTCCATCTGCTTCAGTTGATAGTAGCTCAAGTGCATATAAAAGATTCCATGGCAAGCATCAAACAGAGAAAGGGGTTCTTTATTTACACAACTATTTACAATATACATATTTACATATTCACAAAGAACTTGCAATACATACTATATTCCTTAATTACTGATAATTTATTTAATTCTTATAGACCCCCTCTTTTTTTCCACAGCCACCACTTAATTTTCCTAATTATATTTGGTAATATCCACTTTCCATTGAATATAATTTCAATCAGTCTTTCATTCCAAATTGTCCATATAGTGCAAAACATTTTTATACAAATTATTGACATATTCTTTATCCTGTTTCCCATAAAACATATTCAATCATATTCATATTTATCAGTTTATAATCTTGTAATTTTTTAACTATTTTCTTTTCTTTTCTGTTATTTTTCCCATAAATTGTTAATTCTTTTACATGTTAAGAAAACACATTCTGTTGTTTCTAGCTCTATACAACAAAAACAAATTCTTTCACTTACTTTTTTATAAGGCATATTTCCCTTCACTGGCAACTTATTAATTTGTAACCTCTATAAGAAATTTTGACGTTCAATATTTTTCATACACCATTTATTTCTTTGCTTTATAGCTTTTACCCTTCCCTCTGTTAAATGTCCCCATGGATTCACACAACAATTTTGACACATATTTTTTCCTTCTATTCATTCTATCTTTAATTCCCACAATTTTATTTTCTTGATACATTCTTATTTCTTCTTTTCTCCATCCTTTCTCCCTTTTATTTATTTTAATTAAACCTCAGTCTCTCTTATATTTCTCCTTTAATATACTTATCACCAACGAATCCCCCTTTCCATTTATCCATTTCAAAACCTTATAGAAATGTAGTGAGGCTCCATGTACTATCAGATTCAGTAAACCCAAATTCCCTTGCTCCTTATCCATATGTAACCCCCTCTTTTGACTGGATTTAATCTAGATGCCCAAACAAATTGAAATATTTCAATAAACTGTTTCTTCAGTTATCTTGGTGTCATGTATATACTAGCTATATATGATAATTTTTCCATCCATATCCTGTTTATCAAATGTACTTTCTTACTAAATGACAATATATACCTATTCCACATAATACTAAGCCCTTTTAAATCTCTCAAAAAATGTTCCCATTGTTCCTTCAATGTATCATTTTCTCCGAAATCATCCCTAGTACCTATATATTTTTCCAAACAGTATACCTTCCAACCTCTTAAACCTTTACATTTATCCGTATTAACGCTCAGTCCAACTTCTTGCAGTCTATGTACATTTATAATTACCTTCTTTCATTTCTTTTTCATTTTAGCTATTAATATTATATCATCAGCATAAGACACGATAATCTGATATTTCACTCCCATTTCCTGTACATATTTACTTTGTCCAGTTCTTCATTTAATCCTTTTATCACACCATTCATCACTATTACAAAGAAAAGACTTCTCATTGAACATCCTTGTTTTACACTTCTTTTCATCTCTATTTCTTCACTTAACCAGCCATTTACTAGCATTCTAAACTTAGTATTTTATATATACTGATTTACATACTTTCTTGGTCTATATTCTAAAATTAAATTCTTCCATTATTTACCATAAAATATCATGCTCTTTTGAATCAGCTGCTTTATTTATATCAGCCACTATTCATTTTATTTAATTTGTCCTTTCTTAATATCATACAATATTTCCCTAATTATCATTAATAACTTTTGGCTTCCTTTTCATTTAACCCCATAAATATCTTCTTCCATTATATAATTCAGCTTATTTTCTAAACGTTTGTTGTATTATTTTTATAAATAGCTTATAATCACTACATATTTCTTCATAATTAATGGCATCATTTAACCATTTCTCAAATATCTTTATTACATTTTCTTTTTTGCCATTGCCTTAAATTCCTGTACATTAAATATTCTATACCATCCAGTCTAGCTGTTGAACTTAGATTTATTTTCTTCATAACATTGTCTATTTCTGTTATTGTAATTTGTTGTTCCAATCCTTTAATTATTTCTTCTGTAAACTGTTTTAACCTCAAATGATTTTTCCTTTTTTATTCCATTCTTTTTTATCATCTCTTTCACATAAGTAATTACATTGTTCATTATATTTGTCTTTTCTCTTTTCAAATTTTCCTTTATTATTTTTTATCTCTCTCATTATACCACTGTCTTCTTTACACTTAAATATGGTAATACTTCTTCCTTGTAAAAATATTTTTGTGTATGTAATAAATATTTGATTTTCTCTTGATTCTTTTGATAAATAAGCTTTTTCTTTTCTAAAATATTCTGTTTCATTCCTATCAAGGCTATTTAAATTTTTTTTGTATTTCTCTATATTCCTTTTATCTTTTTGTCTTTTCCTATTTCCCATTATTAAATAATTCTTTTACAATTTTCTTTAAATGCTATCCACAATTCTGACCATTTTTGTAAAAATCTCTCATTGTCGAATGTTCCTTCTATAGCATTGTTCTATCTTCTTGACTTTTATCATTCAGTTCCTTTTCATTAATTCTCTTAATTCCTTTCCCAATTTTTATATATTCATTATTCTCATCTATTTCAATCAATGTTGTTAAATGATCTGAAAAAAATGTTTCTACTGAGTCTTCTATCATAGTTCTCATGGTTTTAGATAACAGAAAATAATCTCTGTCTCTGTTTGGAGTTTTCCTCTCTGATATGTACTTTTATTCAGATTCCATAATTGTATCTTTCCACATAGGTTCTTAGATGTTTACTAGGCTAACAACCATAAGGGTCTTTTTAAGCCTAGCCATGCATCCCACATCTCTGACAAGTTTTGATACCCTTGATAAGTGTAAGTAGGAGATGAAACTTTTACAAGCAGGGGTCTGGGAAATGAATCATTTATGGGCTGCCTGTGTCCATTAGAGACATATGTGCCAAACCAGGGATGAATTTCCCGTTCCCAAACAAGTTGTCCAAGTTACACTTGAATTGGGTTAGGGAGAAACTTAGTTTTACATGGATGGGAAGCCTGTTCCAAAGAGGGGGTATTCTCTGGAATACATATCTGTCTCTCCAACAGGTCTTATTTATATCAGAGGCAAGGTTTAAGTCTTTGGAATGGGTAATTATGGTGCTGTTTGGTTTGTGGATATGCAGGAGATTCAGAATAGGGTCTGACAATGCATTATGTCAGGCATACATCTCCCCTCAACAGTCTGTAGGAGACAGAATACAGGGATAGAGCCTTGAGGTGGTCTGCATAGTACATTTTACTTATGACACCCTATATTCTTGTAGTGAGGAACCTCTGTGGATGTTCCAATTGTCAGATATGCCTGGTTAAGTACATACCAAAGGGGGCAGTGGAACAGTAACTTCCTTGGACCTAGATGCCATAACTTTGTTTACAAGTTGTGCAACATTGAATGATTTCCTCATCACTGTAGGCATGTGATGGTCAAAGGCTAGATTACTGTCTATGTGTATCCCTAAGTCCCTCACTACTGGGCCACCTCTAAGAGGTGTGTTATCAATATGATAGGTACAAGGGGGTGGATAACTTCCTGATGGACACTATTTTGCATTTCATGGTATTTAGTTTTAGTCCATTGCTCTGACACCAGTTGTTTGTCTGAGTCGGTCCTTCCTGCAGAACATTTGTATCAGTGTGGAATTCAATGACAGGTTCTGATTTGCAATCATCTGCAAATTTAGTCAGCCAAAGTTCATTGACATTGGTCTTGACTTTAGAGAAAGTAAATGCCAAAAAGGAGGGATCCCAGGACCAGTTCCTGAGGTAGTCCACTTGTGAGTGGCCTGTTTGTAGAGGTAGACACCCCATTTCTAACTTCTTCCATTACTTTCTTATCTAATCTATTTTTATGTCTTCTCATTTTCATTTTCTTTATTTTGTTCTTCTACCTCATACTGTAATATGATTTGCTTCCCACAGTCCATCCATGCATGTCAAGCTTGCTTACATTTATTACATATATTTTCACAATTTTTAGCATCATGACCAGTTTCCCCACATGAATAACATATCTTTTTATCACAATTATTTACAAAATGTCCCTCCTTCTCACATAAAAAAACATGTTCTTGGTTGTCCCCAGTATTTAACAATAGCTCTATGACCATTAGCATTAATCATGTTTGGAATATGTACAGTTTTACCATTTGCCATTTTCAAAATTTCATTGCAGTCCCAAGACACTGTCCAAGGTTCTCTATTATCAATAATTTTAGAAATGTCCTTTATTCATTACAAAAGTCCCTTAATAAGTATTTTTACAGTCTCTCTTTCAGTTTCTGTCCAAAATTGTATATTAATTTTTTTTTCGTTTCTCAAAAATAAAAAGCCTTGATAATGTATTTGTTCCATGGATGTATATCTTTTTTCTTTTCATATTCATTCAAAAAAGTTTCTAAAATTGCAACAATCTCAAAAAAATGTTACAATAAGCCTCTATAGAGAGGCACACTGATGTCCCACTCACCAGGCTGAACAAGGAGAAAATTACTGTCAGCTGCCTGTCGGGTGCCCGGATCCACCACATAATGCATGCACTCAAGTCACTCCACAACAAGTACAAATACGACTCTTTCATTGTCCATGTTGGAGTGAATGACTTGAGATGTACCTCCCTGGACTACATGAAAAGAGACATTGGAAGAGCTGTCGGATCATGTGGCCCAGGCAGGTATGACCCTAGCCCTGAGTAGCATCCTGCCTTCACCCAGAATGATACTACAGTATAAGGACAAAATGATTGACTTCAACAATTGGCTAAGCTTCTGGTGTCATTCAAAGGGGATTCAGTATCTGTCTGCCTGGGAAGACATGATCGACAGACCACGATGCTTTGCCAGAGATGGTCTGCACCTGTCACCCCTGGGATTCAGGTTACTGGCTAAAGTTCTTGTCACCCCTATAGTGCCTTTTTTAGGCAAGGTTCATAGGAGAAAACCACCACCATAACAGATACAAGCATGCAAAATCTGAAGGTAATTCTACTCAATGCTAGAAGTCTAAACCTCAAAATGCACTCTCTCTAGGCACTCCTAAAAATGGATAACATTGATATCTGTGCAGTAACTGAGACCTGGTTCAAGACTCCAGAGAGCACTCCTGCAATACCAGGCTACAATTCTTACCACACTTTTTGGCCACCAAACCAAGACCGAAACACTAAAGGTGGTGGAATGTCCCTATTCACCAAGGATATTCACACCTCCAGGCTAGTTGCCCAACACAATGTATCTGAAATTCTCCAGGTGCAACTAACACTAGGTCAGACTGCAATCCAAATTGTAGCTTGCTACAGGTCTCGCACCATGCCCCAAGATTCCCATTACACCTTTCTAAACATACTGGAAAATATTAAGATACAATCAAACACCCTAATACTGGGTGATTTCAACTACCCTGCCATAAACTGGGAAAACTACTCGGGTACCAACACCTTTTCCCAACGGTTCTTGGAATTCGTAAATTCCAACACCCTGGATAAACTAATCCATTGTCCCACCAGGGGCTCCAATAGACCTGGTCATTACCAACATGGGAGATAGATGCTCCACACCAGTGGTCACCCCCCCTCACTGGTCCGGTCTGTCCATAAGCAAATTACCCTTGACATCCACATCCCACCCCACCCCCACCCCAGTAAGGAAACCTCCATAAAAAACTTCTCCAAAGCCAACTTCATGCTACTCAAGTCAGAAGTGACAAACTTCATGGCACCCATGCAGACGGGATCTGAAAGTTTGATTGCTGAATCCTACACTAAAGCACTGTACGAGCACATCCACTAGTGCATGAATAGAATAGAATAGAATAGAATAGAATAGAATAGAATAGAATAGAACAGAATAGAACCAAGATGCTCTCCTCCAAAAAAGGAAGCCAATCTGGTGGTCCCCTGCCATAAACAAACTATACAACAGAAGGAAGAAACTGTTGCAGAAAAGATGAAAATCCCAGGATGCAAAAAACTCCCTTACCAGCCTCAGAAAGAAGCTGAGATCCCTCATAAAATCCTCCAAAGCTAGTTGCAAAAATAAAATTGCCAAAGATTCCAAAGACAACCACAAGGCATTCTATAGTTATGTCAAGAATCTAAATGACAATGCTCAGACCTGCTCTGAACCACAACAGTATGGCATTAAATATACTGATCCCAAGGATATTGCCAATATCCTGGCAGATTGATTTAGTGCCAACTTCACCTCTCTCTCACCTCCTAAAGGGCCCATCTCAATACCAAAAGATTGCCAAATTCCAGTAATCACAGCCACACAGGTAGAAACCACAGTCTCCAAAGCTAAGAATACAGCATCCATGGGATCAGATGACATCCCGGGCTGTGTAATACATGAACTACAAAATTAACTGGCACCTCACCTAAGTGTCATGTTTAATCATAGCCTCACCTCAGGCTTCATGCCCACTGAGTGGTGCACAGCTACAGTTATCCCACTCCACAAGGGGGGATCCACCTTGGATCCCAGGAACTACCGTCCCATCAGTCTGACAAGCCTGATCTGCAAGGGCATGGAATGCATTATCATGGAACTTATAAACAAAGACATTGTTAACCTTCAAACACTGGACCCCACCCAGTTTGGGTTTGTGAAGGGCCGATCTTGTCTCCTGAACCTGATTGACTTCTTCGAATCAGTCTCCAGAGCTGTGGATGAGGGTAAGGCGGTCCACACAGCCTATCTGGACCTCGCCAAGGCCTTTGACACCATCCCCCACTCTGGAATCATAGATAAACTTACTAAGCTGGGCATAAATCCCTACATCACTCAATGGGTTGCCAACTAGCTTACTGACAGAACCCAGACTGTAAAAGTAGCCGACGCCAAATCCAGCTCCAGACAAGTGACAAGTGGGGAACCTCAGGGTTCAGTCCTGGGACCGCTCTTGTTTGGCATCTACTTCCCTGAAGTACACGCCAAAACTAAGGGACTCTGGCTAACAAAGTTCACAGATGACTGCAAACCGGGAGCCATTATTGAATCCCCAAATGATGTGGATATTCTACAAAAGGGCCTTACAGAAACAGATGCTTGGTGCCAGAGCCATGGGCTCAAGCTTAATGCCAAGAAATGTATCATTATCCCCTTTGGGAAAAAACATGTACCCATGAATTACCACATAGGTGGCAGTACACTAAACACCGAAAGTGTGATGAGAGACTTAGGGACACAGGTGGACAGTGGTCTCACCTTCGATAACCACATTGCCACAACAGTCAGGAAATCCTTCTATGTGGCACATCTCATCACTAAGGGCTTTTCATCCAGAAAAAAGGAGGTCATTGTCCCACTGTACTCATCCCTCATTAGACCCATTATAGAGTACAACGCCCCATTTGGTATGTACCTCACAAGTCATCTGCAACAGCTGGAAAGGCCACAGAAATACCTCACTAAAAGAATCACAGGCCTAAAGCAGATGCCCTATGCTGACCATCTAAAAAACTAAAAAAACAGCTATACTCTGTCGCATATCGTCTACTCAGAGGTGATCTCTGCTTAACATACAAGGCCATGCCAAACCCTTAGCTGTTGGACATGCTCCACTTAAAGAAATCCCAATCCCTCAGAGCCACATGCTCCAGGGATCTAAACCTTGTCATCGCAATGAGCAAAACATGCTGGAGGGATAGGTTCCTGACCCAGAGACTTCCCATTCTCTGGAAGAGATTGCCCATACATGTCAAGCAGAGCGCCTCCTTGGCCCTCTTCAAAAGGAACCTTGACGATTGGATGGGAGATAGGAAATTCACCCCAGGGATCATGTCAGTCACCCTGCTAGACAGGGGTCCAGGGAAGTAAATACTGTGGGAAGAAATATCCCGGGAATTGTTATGGCTAGGCTTGCATAGGTCTTAGGGCTGATAGCCTAGTACCAACCTATGAACCTATGAACCTCTTTTAAAAAGAATAAAAGCTCTTACCTCCTGTTACTCTATGCCAAATGCACAACTATCTTGTCCCATATTTCATACCTGTCCATTTCCAAATTCTTTCTTACTCTGAATTCACACTACAAACTTCTTCTCTGATTCTTCTGTCTTCTTACTCTCCCTTCTGGCTTTTTTTGTGTTCCGACTACTTTGCAAATTATTTTTTTCTTTATTTGCTGTTCTTCTTCCTTATTTATTCTCCACATCAATGGCCCTACAGTAATTCCTTCCCCGTCTCTGGCTTATTTTGTTCCATCAAACTTTCTAATATATCATCCAGCAACCCTCCCAACTGGAGAGTTGTAATTATAATGTCTTCTTCTTCACCCTTCGACTCTTCAGATAGTTCCTGCTGAAATATCTCTTCTGAATCTTCAGTCTGATCTCTCTTTCTTCTCCTGAACATCTCTTTCATTTTCAAACTCAACAAACATATCTATAGAGTTGGCATCCACCTCTACTCCGTTTTCTTTGGTTGCCATGCTTTGCATGCTGTTCTTCCAGTAACCACTGTGCTAGGAAAGAAATAGATGCTCACACTTGATCACCACATGCACCATGAGTGTTGTAGTGGTAAGGAAAGTTCCCAAATGCTTTGGCCAAATTTCTCTTAGTAGTGGGACTAACCCAGTCAACAAATAATAAATAAGTAAATATACCGTAAATTACACATTTTTGTATGTATCTTTATATCCATAATAACTAGCTAAGTTCATTGTGTAGGTGGGACATAACTACTGCACAGAATTTGCTGTAGTCTTTCATACAGTTGCAGTATTGTACTCCTATATTGTATGACTCCTATATCTTATAGACCACTAACATACATACCATTATAGACTTTACTGTTAGCTCTTTTTTACATAGCAATTTACAGGAAACATGCACCTCTCAGTTTTGCAGACTGAAAAAAATCAGCAAAAATGAATCCTACAAATTTTTTACCCATATGAAATAATAATAATAATAATAATGCATCAAGATATGGGATATTATATGCCATTTTATGTGTTATAGGGCAGTATACATACTTTGCTCATAAGTGGTTATTTATCTTCTGTTAGCATAACTGTACAACAGTTCTGATCTTTTTATTATCTGTTTTCAAGCTGTTTGACGTTAAAACATGGCCCATTTATCTTAACAATGTAACAGTGATCTGACATTTATTCTTGCTGAGCTTGAGGTTACTGGTTATTCAGAGAGATTTGCCACAGACTAGGGACTTTGTTGTTATTGTACCCTGCAGTAGGCAGTATGAATGTGACCACATGGGGTCTTATGCTGCCAGTTTCATAGCAGTGTTAGAGCCATTCAGTGTGGTGGCAAGAGTACAGGAAGCAAGAACTGTTGGTCTGGGCTAGTTTACTGATAAGTTAACAAAAATGTAGTAAATTTATCCACAACACTATTCAAACTTGCTCTCATAAGTATTTATGCCATTCAGAAGATTGTACAGAAGAGGAAAAAAAGCTGAAAAAAAGGAAAAATCAGGCAAGGTAAAAAAAAAAAAAACTTTTATCCATTCAAGAATAGAACGGCAGTGAGGCAACTCAGCTGGAAACTGAAGCAGTATGGAAGAAGTACTAGAAAAGGCTCTGATTATAATGGAAACAAAGAAAGATCCGATGCATAGAGAGATCTTTAAAATTAGTAACACAACAAAGGACTGTATTGCCAGCAACAGTATAAAGTATAAGAAATTGAGAAGACTTTATTAAGGCACTATGATGTAATGAATGCTACTAGGTCTAGACATAAAAAAGGCCTTTGATAGGGTCAGTTGGTGTTCATAAAAGAAACTCTAAAGGAATTTGATTCCCAGAAGAGTGGACAGCTTTACTCTTTAACATTCACAAGGGTTTTAAAGTGGCAACAAAATACAGGGCTGGACTGGGTGATTTAATAAATTTGTCTTGGTAACAAGACAGGGTGCCCATTCTCACCAATATTATTTGTTCTTTATTTGGAGCCAGTGAAAATAGACATTAGTATGTCAGAAATAGATTAGATGGGCAACAAGTGGCTAAAGAAATATAGGATGAAACAACACTGAAATACTAAATAAAATAAGAAAAAGGAAAATGTTATTTATGGATGAAGAAAGTAAGATTCAGACAACAAAGATGTTCCTGGTGCTATTAGTTTTATAGGTGGGGTAGGGGTATTTCTTCTAGCCTAAGAAATTAATACAGCAAAAAATAAAATAAATAAATAAATAAAGGAAGAATCCCTTTGGAAAGGCAAAAAAGAAAGGGTACAATGGGAGAAGCTGCCATTACCTAAAGAAAATTGGGGCAAGGCTCCCAGTTCTGGAATACTGTTTTAGAGCCACTGAACGTGGGCTAATGCATTTGCCACAAATCCAAGTATATAAACCTAAGTGGAAGAAAATGTTACTGGTTCAAGAAAAAGGAGATCGGGTTGAGAATCTGAGGGATTTATGGGAACTAGTAGTGAATTACCGGGAAGAAGAATACAGATAGCATAAGAAATCTGTGAAACAAATATTATTACTCAAAAAGGTAAGAACATGGGATAAACAGTGTCAGTAGGTTAATCAATGTGTAAAAAAGGCAGAAAAGGAATTGGAACAGGCATCTGACCTATGGAAGAAAAAGCATAATGAGCCAAGATTCTGGTAAAAGTTGATACAGTGACAGGAAATAGGAACCTGGGAAGAAACTAAAATAATATTCAATTTACAAGGAATTGATCAACAGAATTACTGGGAACTGACACTAGAATTAAGGAAATGGTACAGCAACAACAAAAAAGTTATCAGTAAAGGGCACAGGGCTATTTTAGATCTAAATGATCTATAAAATTGAGGCAAGGGTTAGAAAAAACATTGAATGAGAAAAATGGAAGGAGGTTTGTGTAGCTCCTAAGTAAGCTACAAAATTTAGGAAATCAGGAATATTTGCAAAGAAGTGTCTCAGTAGGTATTTTTACTTGCTGCAAAAATTAGAAAAGGTGTTCCCACAAATAAGGGGGATATGCTGGAGACAAAATAAGGCAGAGAGAGGCAGATGAGGATATATATTTTGGAACTTTATGGAACTCCATTATACCCTATAACTAAATAAGATGATCACAATGACAGGAAAGGGGGTATAACTCTCACCAAAGAATTGTCCTTACTAAATTAGACTAAGATGAAAAGAGCTAAAAGTGTTAAAGCACTGATTTTCATGCTTTCATATTTGCAGGGAATGCTATAAGCAGAAAGTGAAAGATTAAGAAGCCAAACACAGCTGATGTGACGAAAATGATGGGAGAAATAAGAGACATTGAACTGAGAGACTAAGATAAACAGAAGGGAAATTATTTGTTTATAAAATAGAGCTCATGAGATAACTTGGAAGGAATGAATGGATGTATCACCTCAGGAAAAGTAACTATATAGCCCAAAAAACAGGGGATACATAAGTTAACTAAAAGGGACTACTATTTACTTACCAGTATCACCAAATTAAAGAAGATGAAAATCAATTATTTGAAGTCCTGGTTATGATGTTTTTGATATTTTCAGAATCAATAAATATTTTCAAAAAAGAGTATAAAAGATGCTATGTAACTGGTTATAATTCTAAATTAATATTTTTCATGAAAAGGAATAGCAGCTTATCTGCATAGGAAAACAAGACAGATGAGGAGATTGGATGGACGGTTAAGATGGTAACATCTGAGGAAGTGAATGAGGTGACAATGTCATTAAGGGAAGGATAAGACACAGGTGATAAAAGATATCCCACTCTGGTTGCTCAGGTGGATGGCTAAGACAATAGTTGAACTTCTGAAAGAGTGCTTTAATAGATCCGTTAGGAAAGGAGTAGTCCTTGGGTCTGGAAATAAACAGTGAGAATGCAATGAGAATGCAATCTTCAAAGGCTGTACACAGGTAATCCCTAGGAAGAACAGGCCACTGGCTCTGACCTTAGTGGTGGGTAAAATGGTGAAGATGGTCCTACTCCTTAAATTAAGGCTGGCTTGGATTTAAAGAAGGCTGAAATTTTTACATTGATCTGAACCACTTCTGGGGTTGGATTACTGTGATGGGTACAGGGGCAACCCTGTAGCTGTTATCTGTCTCTTTTTCATTAGAGGCTCTGAATATGTCCCTTGTCACAAGCCTCCAGCAAAACTGAGGGCAGAAAAAGCAGGTAGTAAAGTATGAAAGTTTGTGGAGAATTGTTTAGAGAAAAGAGAACCATAATATGCAAGAGCTCTCAAAGGGAAGATGTGATAGGTGGAGTCCTACAGGTAAAATTTCTAAGGCCAGTACTATTTAACTTGTCTATCTCTGATATGCTTGATATGGAAAACTGGATCATCCTCTTTGCAGATGACACTAAAGTTGGAGGGTAGTCTTGGATGGAGGCATGAAATTAGCAAAGGATCTTAAGAGCCTATAAGCATTGTCTGAGAGATGACAGGTTCACTTTAACCATTTCAAGTGCATTGGTATGTACTTAGGAGAATGTAACCAGAGTTTGAACTATGGGCTTGGAAGATGGCCCAGTATAAAAACCTAGACAAGCCAGTTCTGTTGGCATAGAGGGAAATAACCCTAACTGCAATGCAGATGACCCAAGTTCAACTAATGGCTGGGACATCTCCTGGAGTCCATTAGGGGGGAGAAGAAAAATGATGAGGATAACATTGTTCATGTCTTGGGGAGGGCATGTGTCTGAGCACACAATCCCTGGTTTAAACTCCAAGTGGAGATTGGAGTTCAGTGAATGGTGAATCCTACAAGGGGACAGGGCCATTTGATTACAGATCCATGGGTGCACATCATAAAGACCCATTGATTATAAATCCCTGGAACAAGATGTGGCAGGCATAGACAAGGATGTGGCTTCATAAAGAAAAACAAACAGCCTCATTCAGTGCACAGATGACTGATCCCACTCCTAACCAGCTCAACCCCATACCTCCAGTAGTGAATGGACTTACCTTTGGACCAGCAGGTTCAAGAGGTGGCCTTGAGGACAGAGCTTGATAGTCAGCAATGAAGAGCCCTGTGTGGGGAAAAAACAGAGAGGAAAAAAGTATTCGGGTTACTACTGTGGAAGGCATGAATCACTGGGCTCAGTGTTAGAAAGGAGCAGTGAGGGCAAACCAAATGATGGAGTATATGTATGTGGGGTTGGAGCGATCAGGGACGTGAAGGGGATGATGTTCCTTAATCACACCCTTGTACAACCAGACTCAGAATACTTTGTACAACTCTGGAAGCCTTACAAAGAAAAGATTAAAGAGAAATGCAGCCACAGTACTGACTGGGGACACAATTCAATAGAACAGAGTCAGCCCAGACATTAGGAGGCACTACTTCACTGTGACTGTGGTAGACAAACAGAATGAGTTAGCAGAATAAGGACTAGAGACTAAAGCAGTTGGTACATTTGAAATACTTTGACACCTGCAGTGGCAGCTGGAAGGGGAGAATCAAATACCCTTGGCAAGCTGTAACACTCACATAGATCAGGTAGCATCAACGTTTACTTCTGCTGGTGTTCTGTGTTATGCTGTATTATGTTATGTTAGATTTTAACTTAATTGCCTCTTGTCAGAGGTGGCTGATCATTTGTAGAAATGGGTCATTTGTTGAAATGAATGCTAGACCCCATGGCTTGGCAGGGGAAGTTATACTAGTACAAAGGAGTGACCAGTAACTCTTCCACCATTTGATACTCTATCCCCTTATGAATAACAGAGCTGTGAAGTCCAAGGAGTAGCTGAAGATTTATCCAAATGAATGGGAAACCCTTTAGCATTATCATGAAGGCTTATGTATTTCTCTGGCATGACCACTATAGCATTTCCAAAACGGTTAGTATAGTGTGAAGGGATAGACATTAACATTGTTTCAGTGATGGTTACCTTTGTTTTTTGCTGGGTGACTAGTACAGTGATAAGAATATCTGTTAATGTACTGAAGTGACTAGTATAGTAGTTCCAAAAGGTCTAGTATAGTAAGATGGTGTGGCCTGTGACTTTTTACTGTTTTGATTCTTTATTCTGTTTAATATATTTCTCCTTGTGCATAGGCAACTAGCTACTGAACTATAAATGGTCACTAGAGTGGTGAATTAATGACCTAGCAGAACCCACCCAGAGAGTTAAGGTAGTGTGGAGAGATGGACAGTGACCTTTATATTTTTGGAAATGGTTTGAAATGTAATCATAGTGCGTGGCTAATAAGCCTCTTAATCTAACTAAAACAGGTAAAGTGGGTATAGATGAGCATTGTATTGAGCTTTAGACATTATTGTGTGCCAAACATCTGCTGATAAAAAGTCTTTCAGCTTTTCCAGGTTAGGGGTATCCACAGCGGAACTCCCGTCTGCTAATGATTGGCAGTGGATTTTTACGGTGCCGAGTTGCCAGCCCGACGCCCAACCTTCAAAGAAGGCATGCCCATTCACGCACACACCTACCTGCATGTCTTTAACATCACTCGACAACGGGGATGATATGCAGACTCCACACAGAAGGTGCTCCAGCTGAGAATCGAATGGGAGAACCTCTTGCTGTGAGGCAACAACGCTAATCGCTGCACCACCACGGCATTGTACACCTGCTGATAACTGATGGAAAAGCAAGTCATCGGCTGAATTCTAAATAAATTTAAAATGGCTGTGAACTGAATATTGTTTAGTGGTGATTCAGTATCATGTCTACTAAATGAGGTCTGTGAGAACTGTCCTCTAGAGTACTAAAAGTGTGGTCTCTCTCTCTCTCTCTCTTTCCCGCTTACGCACCATGTGGTACATTGGGCAATGAGCACCTTTCAATGCTTGTTGTTTCTGTAGCAGTTATGGGTTTTCCGGGCTCAGGTTGCTAGCCCAAGGCCCAACCCTCCTTGGAGGGTGCACCACACATGCTCACAAGCACACACTCACATCTAGAACCAATTTAGAGTGTCCAATCCACGTACTACATGTCTTTGGAATGTGGGAGGAAAATAGAGCACCCAGAGAAAATCCACATGAATGCAAGGAGGACATGCAGACTCCACACAGAAGGCACTCCAGCTAAGAATCAAACCAGAGAACCTCTTGCTGTGAGGTGACAATGCTAACCACTGTACCATTGTGTTGCCCGACAAGTATGGTACAGGGTATAATTTCATTCTACATGTGATTCTTCATCTATATCTTTGGGTTTCCCTTCTGACAAGAAGAGACTCTATAATTTTTTTCTGGAAAAAAGGCACTTTTAAAGGGGTATAAAGTATGTTCCGAAGAAATCTAGGAAAACAAACTTTGTTTGACAAGTAGTGGGGATTTGATAAAAATTGTTAGAGCCCATCCATACTAACACAGACCTCACAGCATTTGTAAGGTCAGGGACCGTCCCAACACACAGCTTATGAAAAAAATGTGATTCTAGTTCAAGAACTTTCCCTGAGTTCCAGATTTGTGGTTTCCATACCAAAAGCAGTTGACAACTACCCTCAGGAAAAGTTCTGGTTTCCTTCCTAGTCACTTGATAAGTGATGGATCCCTACCCTGAAGAAAAATTTAGAACCCAAAAGCCAACTTGTCAGTTTTGACTTTTGAATCTATAGACTAACCATGCAGCTTCTTCTTCTTCTTCTTCTTCTAAACTTCCACAGCTCAAAACTATGCTAGGACTTTTCATTTTTAAAATTAAATTAAAGACATTTACTATATTTGAAGGACCCTAAGAAGTGAAGGAGAAGACCTGTTTGGAGGTATTTCTCATTGCCAATGTTTATTGGGAGCTCATCATATCTGCAAAAGTCCCACCCTTTTCCATACTCCTTCATGAATTTCAAGAAAGCCATACATATGTGGAAGAATGAATGTGTAAAAATGGCTTCACTCTACCAGAGTAAGTTTTTATAACTTGCAGCAATGGAATACCTAGACTGGTAGCAAGTAGAATGTTGATGTGTTTTCTTAGAAGTGTTACTGTAGCAGTAAATGTGTTATTTTTTCAGAGGCAGTAGGTGTCATTAGATTGATTACAAGGGTTGTCCATCTTTAGCCTGGTGTACCTATTTAAATACCTTTGCTTGTAACTGATAATCAGAAAATGCATCTATGTGAGACAGTGGCAAGACAGTTGGAAGTTAAAGCTTCATAGCTGTTACCGAAAGAAAATGACACCAGCTATTTTATTTAAATAAAATAATGAAACCTAGCACAGAATTTCACAAGTACAAAAGTATTTACCTTTTTCTCTATCCTTTTTCATGCCCAGTCCATGAGTCTCTATTATTCAGACTTATAATGCATTGCTTAACTCTAATATTTATGTAACCCGGTACTATATGTCTAAGCATTTTTTTATGTTTGGCTGTATAACTGCCATTAAGTTTTACACTGTGGTACATGGTTTGACTCATTCAGTTTCTACTCACTTATTGTGCGACTCTGGGTAAGTCACTGAGACAGTGTGTCTCAGGTGGCTCCTGAAAAGAAATACACAGTTAAAAAATAAAGTTTCTGTACCAAAAAATGTCCCTAATATTCCATACTTTTCAATTATTTCTGATGAAATAATTCTTCTTGTACTTTTTGTAATCATCATCTTCTTTCTGACATCCAAAAAAATGTTCACATTCATGCTTTACGTGTTTCAACTACTCAATCCTCCATTCATTTCAACTCTGTTCTCAAATCATTTTATGCATGGCCAGTTCAATAATATGAGTCGACTATTTTATTTTGTTTATTTTTGTTTGTTGATCAGGTGGTGTACATAAGAGGCCTGGAGAGAAAATCTCTAGATTGACAAGATTTAGTAATATGATTTACACTACAAAGAAACCAACGACTGGAAACGCAGAAGGACCAAAACAGTAAAAAAGTGATTTGTTGCGTAAGATCAGCAGAAAAAAATTAACGCTTCACAAAATAAAACAATGTATTTTCGTCCGAGCACTTTCAGACTTCATCAGATAATTCTCAAAGGCAATATACTACACCTTATATACCCTTTACAATCAATTGGGTATCAATTAACTCTTAAAGACATACTCCATTAGTATCATATTAAAAGTATAAAAACACACTACATAAATATTAAAAAGTAAGTTCTCATATGTTGCAAGGGCATGTAATCCACTGTTTAGTTACTTAGACACCATATGCTACCTCTCTTTGTCTGCTGGTAGATGCTTTAACTTTTACTGAGTAAGCAAGAATTAATCAAAGTAGTCTTTGATAGTTGTAGACATTTATTGGTCTCTGAAGATAAATAGGGCAAAATAGGTATTGTATACAGGGCAGAGAGAGAGAGAAAGTATCTGCGCTACAGTAGTGTTACTGACTGAGCTACATATAATTAGGTAATTCTAGCCCGGTAAGCTTGTTTAAAGACAACTAGTGATGACAGTAGAAACACTAGAAAGATGTATCCAACCAGCAAAGCAGGCAGTCTAGTTATAAGCTAATTTAAGTTTAAGAGTGATGGCTTAAAAGAATGTTAATTTATAAAGAGGAAGTTTACAAGTATCTGTAAGCAGGAAGGCACAAAAGATAGTAGTTTTTATTTATTCAGTCATAACAGCACAGGCTGTGTATATCTCACTAAGATTATTATTATTATTATTATTATTATTATTACTGCATAATGATGGATTTGATATAGGGGTCAGACTTGAGTTCATTCTCCAATATGACCCTAAGAAGGTTTAGAGATTTCACTGTTTGAATGGGTGAATGTGCCAAGGAGGTAATAAACAAGATTGGGGCAGTTGGAGGAGAGTCTGGTAGATTACATACATCTACTTCCTTATTTTCTTGCTTGCATAGAATTTCACATGCATACATCTTCCTTTAATTGGTTATAATTCATATTTCCTTTCATGCCATTCTTTTTATATGCAAACATCTACATTACATGTTATATAGTGTGTGTGCGATTCTTTTTTTAGTAGGTATTTCCAATATGTTCCTCCTCTGTCTTATCATTTTAGCTCATATTTTAGCATAAAACTTCACCAACATTTTCCTTCCATCTTGCACAATTTAATTATTCTGCAGCTTCTCTGTCCTGTTTTTGTCCAGAACTTATTTTATTTCCTTTCCTCAATTTATTTTGCTTTTCCCATCTTTTTTTTCCACACTTCACATCCCTGTCTGCTTGCCCATTTTATGACTTTCCTGACACATTTTTTTCCAAAAACAAGTTCTAAAAGCAGAAAAAAGCAGAAACTTAGTGAGTATAACTTTATTAATCCTACAGCCTCCATTGTTTGAAATAAGACTTTACTTGCAGTAGGGTTCAGGCTATTCCCCCATAATCCCCAAAATGTAACCTCACTTCCCATTTTCATGGTACTGTATATACATCACATGTTTAAGTAAATACAGGCAGTAACATGTGTTTGCCAGAAACACCCTCAAATTTGCCATTCCTATCTTTTCAATAAATGTTTTGCTGTAAAGTTCTCCTCCCATTTTGTGTAATAATCACTGACAGCGCCTTCATTAAACCTTGTACTTTTTTTTTCACTCCCTGATATGCCTACTCCTTCTGTGACTTCATTTCTGTCTCTCTCTCTCTCTCTGCCCTGTATACAATACCTATTTTGCCCTATTTATCTTCATTTCCCAGAATATAACTACAAGTTTTAAAACTTTCTGCTGCTTCCTCTTTAGTCTTGACTAAAATATATGGGTCATCTACATATGCTGCCAGTGTTATCTTGAGACCTCCTTATCTTGTATATCAAGCCCACTTAGTTTATCCATAGACTAATTTATATAAAACATGTAAAAGTGAGCTTATCATGCATTATTATCACAGTCTTTTAGAAATCTTAGCTTATATTCTTAAATGAAAATTAATCAAAACTCCCCTTTATACCTCTTCTGTAGCCATCTCACAAAAACTGCCTCTTATTTTTGCTTTTCCCATCATGCTGTATGACATCAATTTTACCTTTCTACTGGGCTAATGAAATTGCATATCATTCTAATGTTCCTACTCTTCCTTCCTCAAACACATCCCTTAACAAACTCATGGAATATGCTGTGTCTCTCCTCTTTAGCTCAAATCTGCTGTCTAATTATTTATAGCAATTCTTCAACTAACCTGTTTACATTACGTTTACTAGTAAGTCCATTTCCAATATACAGAAGTCTTCAGTTCCCTATTAGTCCTTTATCACAATTATTTTTTTTAAATACAAGGAAGCATGCATCTTAAATTAATTTCCTTTATGTAAAATACATTCTATATCCTTTGCAACTATATATATATATATATATATATATATATATATATATATATATATAGTCAATAACAGCTTATAAAATGTATAAGGCAAATCATCTGCTATGGGTATGTTACTTCCTTTGTTTTCTCTCCTGTGTTTTTATCTAGCTCCATCTTTGGAATCCCTTCTGTTCTAAGTTTTACACAAACCATGATGTGTACCATCATTTTTACAAATGAAGCCTTATTAATTTCTAAAACGGATGCTTCTAATTTCCTTGTTAAATGTGACCACTACTTCTCTCTACTGTATTTCCTACACTTCCTGCAGCTTAACTCCAGCTGCCATATATTCCCCCTATTTTCTGTTATTCTTCTATTTCCATTCATTCATTTGTAATTGTCTAACACACTTTTTCATAAATATGCACACAATGACAGCTGCTTCTTTTCACCACCCAAGCTTTGCAACATGGATACCTCAGCTGTATTCCAATGAAAAGTGTGAGAAATAACCTGTCACTCAATTCAGCATGCTTAAGGGTATTGTTAAAACTCTTAATGCCATCATAATATACAAAAATAATAACTACATCTCCAAGATGTTTTGACTTCCCCATTTTGGGCCAGTAATCAAGCAGCCTGAATCCTCACCACTGGCACTGGAAAGGGACATTCATTTGGAACCAAAAATGGATACACCCAGAATTATCAGATGCAGCCCACTGCATCAAGCACACTATCTCTTAATAGCACACAGGCAGCACACTCAGTCTGTGGGCTGATTTCTCTCTCTCTCTCTCTCTCTCTCTCTCTCTCTCTCTCTCCAGATCCCAAATAAGACTCCCCACTGGCACAGCTGTAGGGTTGAGTCCTCAGCCGAGTGTACAAGCCAAGTCCTCCAGCACCTTCTCTGTCAAACCAGTGCTTTGTGTCCCTGATCCAAGCAGTTGTCACACAGACTCTCTGAGATTTGATTTGCACACATAGAAACACACACACACACACACACACCTAAGAAAGGTTGGCACAGATTTACTAAGTATGCCACCTTCTGCCCAAATTATAAGATAGTTACGCCACCACCAGACACTCCACAGCCAACTACTCCAAGGCTCTTACAAAGATACCAAATTATACTGAGTGAAATTAATACTAATACAAATGGTGGTGTTTGGCCAATGCGGTAAGGCTTTCAGGAGTGGCCAGAGGTGTCAGCAAATAGTATTCTCAGAGATTAAAATGTTCTCTAAGAGACCAGCCACAATGAAAAGTTTAAATATATTTAATAATAAATAATAAAACAACATGAAAATAATAAATATCTATTTACAATAAACACCAGAGATTCAATCACAGGAAATATTAAAATAACACAGATGAATAGATTCACACATACAGAAAAACAGTACTTAACTAATCTCACTATATTTTCCTGACTGATCTAAAGAATTACTATTCCCTGGTTGACTTACTAGAGCAAGACAAGATGAAGTAGAAGAGGGATCCTTCCATGTCAGGTTACAAAAACAGACTGCTCTGAGACTTCAGTCTCACCTAGTATTAAACATTATTTTAGTGATGAATTACAGAAGGACATCACATACATCTGGTCATCTGACATCCGGTTCCCATGCAACCCCCCCCCCATTGCTAGAAACTGCCATGATTTAGCAGATATGTGTCAACAGTATGCACACATAGAGCTTGCTAATATCTGATGCAGCTACTGGAAGTCATAAAGCAATTTCAAACTTCTACCCTTCCAGACTAGCAATTAGTTCACTGCTAAAGGCACTACAGAAGGCTTCCTAATACTTGTTTTTCCAGACATTTTGTCTCTGGCTGCAATCAGAACTGTAAGATACAATCTTTATGGCCTAGGCCCAGTAATTTAATTTCAGAACAGTTTTCAAAGTTACCTGTAGCTGGACTGTGATTAACCTCTTCTCTTCCAGTATCCTCTGTTAAAAGATATACATTTAATTCAGTTACAATACAGTCAGGACCCACTGTTGATACATGTTTGACACAAGCAACTTTACAAATACATTTACAATACAAGCATCTGTACAAATCACTTTGATATAAAAATGTCATATAATTATTTACAAAATTCCAGCTAGATGTGCTAGCATATGTTACACATCCACTGTCCTACTTCTCCTGGCATAACTGGCAATACCTCACATTGTCACAGATGTTTTCTGTCCTCATCAATACTTTTCCTTCTACCCCATTTTAAAACCCATATATCTAGCTCTTCCAGGATCCACTGTCTTCTTTCCCTCCCAAAATTATTTTCTCTTCAGCAAAACACTCAATAAATTTGCATCTAACTTTAAAAAAATATATATTCTTAAACTATTCACGACAGCTCAGCTTGATAATTATAAGTCTGATTTGTGTCTATGGAATGATAGATTTTATATCTATTCTGTTCACAAGTGAGTTGTGGATTTTTATCTGTTGTACTGCATTATTCTTATGGAAATATATGTCATGAGACTCTTGTTTCAGTGATTTTCTTTTGTTATTACCATATATGTAATGACTTTCATTTGGTTTAGTAAAACAAATAATTTCTTTATAATTAACTAAATAAACATTTAATAAGCAGATTCCAACATCTAACATATGCATTCATTAAATTTCATTCAAAACTAGTCATAAGTATAAGATGAGAGGAAG